>NW_026543004.1:0-73983 GCF_028750875.1 Macrosteles quadrilineatus | reverse complement strand
TGCAAATAAATATTTACAGGTTTTTTTATCATAACATAAATACATATTTTAAAGTTTTTTATAATAATAATAATATATGAATGAACACTTTTTAGTAATGTTTTTGTAATTAGTAATACAAATATAATAATATTATAGAAACGATAATATGCAAAAAAATATTGACAGGTTTTTTTAATCATAATATAAATACATAGTTTAAAGTTTTTTTATAATAATAATTATATATGAATGAACACTTTTTAGTAATGTTTTTGTAATTAATAATACAAATATAATAATATTATAGAAACGATAATATGCAAATAAATATTGACAAGTTTTTTTGATCATAATATATATACATAGTTTAAAGTTTTTTTATAATTATAATTATATATGAATGAACACTTTTTAATAATGTTTTTGTTATGAATAATACATATATAATAATATTATAGGAAGGATAATATACAAATAAATATATATAAATGTTTTTGATCATAATATAAATACATATTTTATAATATTTTTATAATAATAATAATATATGAATGAACACTTTTTAATAATGTTTTTGTTATGAATAATACATATATAATAATATTATAGGAAGGATAATATACAAATAAATATATATAAATGTTTTTGATCATAATATAAATACATCTTTTATAATATTTTTATAATAATAATTATATATGAATGAACACTTTTTAATAATGTTTTTGTTATTAATAATACATATATAATAATATTATAGGAAGGATAATATACAAATAAATATATATAAATGTTTTTGATCATAATATAAATACATATTTTATAATATTTTTATAATAATAATTATATATGAATGAACACTTTTTAATGATGTTTTTGTAATTAATAATACATATATAATAATATTATAGGAAGGATAATATGCAAATAAATATTCACAGTTTTTTTTATCATAATATAAATACATATTTAAAAGTTTTTTATATTAATAATTATATATGAATGAACACTTTTTAGTAATGTTTTTGTAATTAATAATACAAATATAATAATATTATAGAAACGATAATATGAAAATAAATATTGACAGGTTTTTTTGATCATAATATAAATACATAGTTTAATATTATAGGAAGGATAATATACAAATAAATATATAAAAATGTTTTTGATCATAATATAAATACATATTTTATAATATTTTTTTAATTATAATTATATATGAATGAACACTTTTTAATAATGTTTTTAATAATAATAATACATATATATTAATATTATAGTAAGGATAATATGCAATTAAATATTGACAGGTTTTTTTTATCATACTATAAATACATATTTTATAATTTTTATATAACAATAATTATATATGAATGAACACTTTTTAATGATGTTTTTGTTATTAATAATACATATATAATAATATTATAGGAAGGATAATATACAAATAAATATATATAAATGTTTTTGATCATAATATAAATACATATTTTATAATATTTTTATAATAATAATTATATATGAATGAACACTTTTGAATAATATTTTTGTTATTAATAATACATATATAATAATATTATAGGAAGGATAATATACAAATAAATATATATAAATGTTTTTGATCATAATATAAATACATATTTTATAATATTTTTATAATAATAATTATATATGAATGAACACTTTTTAATAATGTTTTTGTTATTAATAATACATATATAATAATATTATAGGAAGGATAATATGCAAATAAATATATATAAATGTTTTTGATCATAATATAAATACATATTTTATAATATTTTTATAATAATAATAATATATGAATGAACACTTTTTAATAATGTTTTTGTTATGAATAATACATATATAATAATATTATAGGAAGGATAATATACAAATAAATATATATAAATGTTTTTGATCATAATATAAATACATCTTTTATAATATTTTTATAATAATAATTATATATGAATGAACACTTTTTAATAATGTTTTTGTTATTAATAATACATATATAATAATATTATAGGAAGGATAATATACAAATAAATATATATAAATGTTTTTGATCATAATATAAATACATATTTTATAATATTTTTATAATAATAATTATATATGAATGAACACTTTTTAATGATGTTTTTGTAATTAATAATACATATATAATAATATTATAGGAAGGATAATATGCAAATAAATATTCACAGTTTTTTTTTATCATAATATAAATACATATTTAAAAGTTTTTTATATTAATAATTATATATGAATGAACACTTTTTAGTAATGTTTTTGTAATTAATAATACAAATATAATAATATTATAGAAACGATAATATGAAAATAAATATTGACAGGTTTTTTTGATCATAATATAAATACATAGTTTAATATTATAGGAAGGATAATATACAAATAAATATATAAAAATGTTTTTGATCATAATATAAATACATATTTTATAATATTTTTTTAATTATAATTATATATGAATGAACACTTTTTAATAATGTTTTTAATAATAATAATACATATATATTAATATTATAGTAAGGATAATATGCAATTAAATATTGACAGGTTTTTTTTATCATACTATAAATACATATTTTATAATTTTTATATAACAATAATTATATATGAATGAACACTTTTTAATGATGTTTTTGTTATTAATAATACATATATAATAATATTATAGGAAGGATAATATACAAATAAATATATATAAATGTTTTTGATCATAATATAAATACATATTTTATAATATTTTTATAATAATAATTATATATGAATGAACACTTTTGAATAATATTTTTGTTATTAATAATACATATATAATAATATTATAGGAAGGATAATATACAAATAAATATATATAAATGTTTTTGATCATAATATAAATACATATTTTATAATATTTTTATAATAATAATTATATATGAATGAACACTTTTTAATAATGTTTTTGTTATTAATAATACATATATAATAATATTATAGGAAGGATAATATGCAAATAAATATTCACAAGTTTTTTTATCATAATATAAATACATATTTTAAAGTTTTTTATAATAATAATAATATATGAATGAACACTTTTTAGTAATGTTTTTGTAATTAATAATACAAATATAATAATATTATAGAAACGATAATATGCAAATAAATATTGACAGGTTTTTTTGATCATAATATAAATACATAGTTTAAAGTTTTTTTATAATAATAATTATATATGAATGAACACTTTTTAGTAATGTTTTTGTAATTAATAATACAAATATAATAATATTATAGAAACGATAATATGCAAATAAATATTGACAGGTTTTTTTGATCATAATATAAATACATAGTTTAAAGTTTTTTTATAATTATAATTATATATGAATGAACACTTTTTAATAATGTTTTTGTTATTAATAATACATATATAATAATATTATAGGAAGGATAATATACAAATAAATATATATAAATGTTTTTGATCATAATATAAATACATATTTTATAATATTTTTATAATAATAATTATATATGAATGAACACTTTTTAATAATGTTTTTGTTATTAATAATACATATATAATAATATTATAGGAAGGATAATATGCAAATAAATATTCACAAGTTTTTTTATCATAATATAAATACATATTTTAAAGTTTTTTATAATAATAATAATATATGAATGAACACTTTTTAGTAATGTTTTTGTAATTAATAATACAAATATAATAATATTATAGAAACGATAATATGCAAATAAATATTGACAGGTTTTTTTGATCATAATATAAATACATAGTTTAAAGTTTTTTTATAATAATAATTATATATGAATGAACACTTTTTAGTAATGTTTTTGTAATTAATAATACAAATATAATAATATTATAGAAACGATAATATGCAAATAAATATTGACAGGTTTTTTTGATCATAATATAAATACATAGTTTAAAGTTTTTTTATAATTATAATTATATATGAATGAACACTTTTTAATAATGTTTTTGTTATTAATAATACATATATAATAATATTATAGGAAGGATAATATACAAATAAATATATATAAATGTTTTTGATCATAATATAAATACATATTTTATAATATTTTTATAATTATAATTATATATGAATGAACACTTTTTAATAATGTTTTTAATAGTAATAATACATATATATTAATATTATAGTAAGGATAATATGCAATTAAATATTGACAGGTTTTTTTTATCATAATATAAATACATATTTAAAAATTTTTATATAAAAATAATTATATATGAATGAACACTTTTTAATGATGTTTTTGTTATTAATAATACATATATAATAATATTATAGGAAGGATAATATACAAATAAATATATATAAATGTTTTTGATCATAATATAAATACATATTTTATAATATTTTTATAATAATAATTTTATATAAATGAATACTTTTGAATAATGTTTTTGTTATTAATAATACATATATAATAATATTATAGGAAGGATAATATACAAATAAATATATATAAATGTTTTTGATCATAATATAAATACATATTTTATAATATTTTTATAATAATAATTATATATGAATGAACACTTTTTAATGATGTTTTTGTAATTAATAATACATATATAATAATATTATAGGAAGGATAATATGCAAATAAATATTCACAGTTTTTTTTATCATAATATAAATACATATTTAAAAGTTTTTTATAATAATAATCATATATGAATGAACACTTTTTAGTAATGTTTTTGTAATTAATAATACAAATATAATAATATTATAGAAACGATAATATGAAAATAAATATTGACAGGTTTTTTTGATCATAATATAAATACATAGTTTAAAGTTTTTTTATAATAATAATTATATATGAATGAACACTTTTTAGTAATGTTTTTGTAATTAATAATACAAATATAATAATATTATAGAAACGATAATATGCAAATAAATATTGACAGGTTTTTTTGATCATAATATAAATACATAGTTTAAAGTTTTTTTATAATTATAATTATATATGAATGAACACTTTTTAATAATGTTTTTGTTATTAATAATACATATATAATAATATTATAGGAAGGATAATATACAAATAAATATATATAAATGTTTTTGATCATAATATAAATACATATTTTATAATATTTTTATAATTATAATTATATATGAATGAACACTTTTTAATAATGTTTTTAATAGTAATAATACATATATATTAATATTATAGTAAGGATAATATGCAATTAAATATTGACAGGTTTTTTTTATCATAATATAAATACATATTTAAAAATTTTTATATAAAAATAATTATATATGAATGAACACTTTTTAATGATGTTTTTGTTATTAATAATACATATATAATAATATTATAGGAAGGATAATATACAAATAAATATATATAAATGTTTTTGATCATAATATAAATACATAGTTTAATATTATAGGAAGGATAATATACAAATAAATATATAAAAATGTTTTTGATCATAATATAAATACATATTTTATAATATTTTTTTAATTATAATTATATATGAATGAACACTTTTTAATAATGTTTTTAATAATAATAATACATATATATTAATATTATAGTAAGGATAATATGCAATTAAATATTGACAGGTTTTTTTTATCATACTATAAATACATATTTTATAATTTTTATATAACAATAATTATATATGAATGAACACTTTTTAATGATGTTTTTGTTATTAATAATACATATATAATAATATTATAGGAAGGATAATATACAAATAAATATATATAAATGTTTTTGATCATAATATAAATACATATTTTATAATATTTTTATAATAATAATTATATATGAATGAACACTTTTGAATAATATTTTTGTTATTAATAATACATATATAATAATATTATAGGAAGGATAATATACAAATAAATATATATAAATGTTTTTGATCATAATATAAATACATATTTTATAATATTTTTATAATAATAATTATATATGAATGAACACTTTTTAATAATGTTTTTGTTATTAATAATACATATATAATAATATTATAGGAAGGATAATATGCAAATAAATATTCACAAGTTTTTTTATCATAATATAAATACATATTTTAAAGTTTTTTATAATAATAATAATATATGAATGAACACTTTTTAGTAATGTTTTTGTAATTAATAATACAAATATAATAATATTATAGAAACGATAATATGCAAATAAATATTGACAGGTTTTTTTGATCATAATATAAATACATAGTTTAAAGTTTTTTATAATAATAATTATATATGAATGAACACTTTTTAGTAATGTTTTTGTAATTAATAATACAAATATAATAATATTATAGAAACGATAATATGCAAATAAATATTGACAGGTTTTTTTGATCATAATATAAATACATAGTTTAAAGTTTTTTTATAATTATAATTATATATGAATGAACACTTTTTAATAATGTTTTTGTTATTAATAATACATATATAATAATATTATAGGAAGGATAATATACAAATAAATATATATAAATGTTTTTGATCATAATATAAATACATATTTTATAATATTTTTATAATTATAATTATATATGAATGAACACTTTTTAATAATGTTTTTAATAGTAATAATACATATATATTAATATTATAGTAAGGATAATATGCAATTAAATATTGACAGGTTTTTTTTATCATAATATAAATACATATTTAAAAATTTTTATATAAAAATAATTATATATGAATGAACACTTTTTAATGATGTTTTTGTTATTAATAATACATATATAATAATATTATAGGAAGGATAATATACAAATAAATATATATAAATGTTTTTGATCATAATATAAATACATATTTTATAATATTTTTATAATAATAATTTTATATAAATGAATACTTTTGAATAATGTTTTTGTTATTAATAATACATATATAATAATATTATAGGAAGGATAATATACAAATAAATATATATAAATGTTTTTGATCATAATATAAATACATATTTTATAATATTTTTATAATAATAATTATATATGAATGAACACTTTTTAATGATGTTTTTGTAATTAATAATACATATATAATAATATTATAGGAAGGATAATATGCAAATAAATATTCACAGTTTTTTTTATCATAATATAAATACATATTTAAAAGTTTTTATAATAATAATCATATATGAATGAACACTTTTTAGTAATGTTTTTGTAATTAATAATACAAATATAATAATATTATAGAAACGATAATATGAAAATAAATATTGACAGGTTTTTTTGATCATAATATAAATACATAGTTTAAAGTTTTTTTATAATTATAATTATATATGAATGAACACTTTTTATTAATGTTTTGTTATGAATAATACATATATAATAATATTATAGGAAGGATAATATACAAATAAATATATATAAATGTTTTTGATCATAATATAAATACATATTTTATAATATTTTTATAATTATAATTATATATGAATGAACACTTTTTAATAATGTTTTTAATAATAATAATACATATATATTAATATTATAGTAAGGATAATATGCAAATAAATATTCACAGGTTTTTTTTATCATAATATAAATACATATTTTAAAGTTTTTTATAATAATAATTATATATGAATGAACACTTTTTAGTAATGTTTTTGTAATTAATAATACAAATATAATAATATTATAGAAACGATAATATGCAAATAAATATTGACAGGTTTTTTTTGATCATAATATAAATACATAGTTTAAAGTTTTTTTATAATTATAATTATATATGAATGAACACTTTTTAATAATGTTTTTGTTATGAATAATACATAGATAATAATATTATAGGAAGGATAATATACAAATAAATATATATAAATGTTTTTGATCATAATATAAATACATATTTTATAATTTTTTATAATAATAATAATATATGAATGAACACTTTTTAATAATGTTTTTTGTTATGAATAATACATATATAATAATATTATAGGAAGGATAATATACAAATAAATATATATAAATGTTTTTGATCATAATATAAATACATATTTTATAATATTTTTATAATAATAATTATATATGAATGAACACTTTTTAATGATGTTTTTGTAATTAATAATACATATATAATAATATTATAGGAAGGATAATATGCAAATAAATATTCACAGTTTTTTTTTATCATAATATAAATACATATTTAAAAGTTTTTTATAATAATAATTATATATGAATGAACACTTTTTAGTAATGTTTTTGTAATTAATAATACAAATATAATAATATTATAGAAACGATAATATGAAAATAAATATTGACAGGTTTTTTTGATCATAATATAAATACATAGTTTAAAGTTTTTTTATAATTATAATTATATATGAATGAACACTTTTTAATAATGTTTTTGTTATGAATAATACATATATAATAATATTATAGGAAGGTTAATATACAAATAAATATATAAAAATGTTTTTGATCATAATATAAATACATATTTTATAATATTTTTTTAATTATAATTATATATGAATGAACACTTTTTAATAATGTTTTTAATAATAATAATACATATATATTAATATTATAGTAAGGATAATATGCAATTAAATATTGACAGGTTTTTTTTATCATAATATAAATACATATTTTATAATTTTTATATAAAAATAATTATATATGAATGAACAATTTTTAATGATGTTTTTGTTATTAATAATACATATATAATAATATTATAGGAAGGATAATATACAAATAAATATATATAAATGTTTTTGATCATAATATAAATACATATTTTATAATATTTTTATAATAATAATTATATATGAATGAACACTTTTTAATAATGTTTTTGTTATTAATAATACATATATAATAATATTATAGGAAGGATAATATGCAAATAAATATTCACAGGTTTTTTTGATCATAATATAAATACATAGTTTAAAGTTTTTTTATAATAATAATTATATATGAATGAACACTTTTTAGTAATGTTTTTGTAATTAATAATACAAATATAATAATATTATAGAAACGATAATATGCAAATAAATATTGACAGGTTTTTTTGATCATAATATAAATACATAGTTTAAAGTTTTTTTATAATTATAATTATATATGAATGAACACTTTTTAATAATGTTTTTGTTATTAATAATACATATATAATAATATTATAGGAAGGATAATATACAAATAAATATATATAAATGTTTTTGATCATAATATAAATACATATTTTATAATATTTTTATAATTATAATTATATATGAATGAACACTTTTTAATAATGTTTTTAATAGTAATAATACATATATATTAATATTATAGTAAGGATAATATGCAATTAAATATTGACAGGTTTTTTTTATCATAATATAAATACATATTTAAAAATTTTTATATAAAAATAATTATATATGAATGAACACTTTTTAATGATGTTTTTGTTATTAATAATACATATATAATAATATTATAGGAAGGATAATATACAAATAAATATATATAAATGTTTTTGATCATAATATAAATACATATTTTATAATATTTTTATAATAATAATTTTATATAAATGAATACTTTTGAATAATGTTTTTGTTATTAATAATACATATATAACAATATTATAGGAAGGATAATATACAAATAAATATATATAAATGTTTTTGATCATAATATAAATACATATTTTATAATATTTTTATAATAATAATTATATATGAATAAACACTTTTTAATGATGTTTTTGTAATTAATAATACATATATAATAATATTATAGGAAGGATAATATGCAAATAAATATTCACAGTTTTTTTTTATCATAATATAAATACATATTTAAAAGTTTTTTATAATAATAATTATATATGAATAAACACTTTTTAGTAATGTTTTTGTAATTAATAATACAAATATAATAATATTATAGAAACGATAATATGAAAATAAATATTGACAGGTTTTTTTGATCATAATATAAATACATAGTTTAAAGTTTTTTTATAATTATAATTATATATGAATGAACACTTTTTAATAATGTTTTTGTTATGAATAATACATATATAATAATATTATAGGAAGGATAATATACAAATAAATATATATAAATGTTTTTGATCATAATATAAATACATATTTTATAATATTTTTATAATTATAATTATATATGAATGAACACTTTTTAATAATGTTTTTAATAATAATAATACATATATATTAATATTATAGTAAGGATAATATGCAAATAAATATTCACAGGTTTTTTTTATCATAATATAAATACATATTTTAAAGTTTTTTATAATAATAATTATATATGAATGAACACTTTTTAGTAATGTTTTTGTAATTAATAATACAAATATAATAATATTATAGAAACGATAATATGAAAATAAATATTGACAGGTTTTTTTGATCATAATATAAATACATAGTTTAATGTTTTTTTATAATTATAATTATATATGAATGAACACTTTTTAATAATGTTTTTGTTATGAATAATACTTATATAATAATATTATAGTAAGGATAATATGCAATTAAATATTGACAGGTTTTTTTTATCATAATATAAATACATATTTTATAATTTTTATATAAAAATAATTATATATGAATGAACACTTTTTAATGATGTTTTTGTTATTAATAATACATATATAATAATATTATAGGAAGGATAATATACAAATAAATATATATAAATGTTTTTGATCATAATATAAATACATATTTTATAATATTTTTATAATAATAATTATATATGAATGAACACTTTTGAATAATGTTTTTGTTATTAATAATACATATATAATAATATTATAGGAAGGATAATATACAAATAAATATATATAAATGTTTTTGATCATAATATAAATACATATTTTATAATATTTTTATAATAATAATTATATATGAATGAACACTTTTTAATAATGTTTTTGTTATTAATAATACATATATAATAATATTATAGGAAGGATAATATGCAAATAAATATTCACAGGTTTTTTTATCATAACATAAATACATATTTTAAAGTTTTTTATAATAATAATAATATATGAATGAACACTTTTTAGTAATGTTTTTGTAATTAGTAATACAAATATAATAATATTATAGAAACAATAATATGCAAAAAAATATTGACAGGTTTTTTTAATCATAATATAAATACATAGTTTAAAGTTTTTTTATAATAATAATTATATATGAATGAACACTTTTTAGTAATGTTTTTGTAATTAATAATACAAATATAATAATATTATAGAAACGATAATATGCAAATAAATATTGACAGGTTTTTTTGATCATAATATAAATACATAGTTTAAAGTTTTTTTATAATTATAATTATATATGAATGAACACTTTTTAATAATGTTTTTGTTATGAATAATACATATATAATAATATTATAGGAAGGATAATATACAAATAAATATATATAAATGTTTTTGATCATAATATAAATACATATTTTATAATATTTTTATAATAATAATATATGAATGAACACTTTTTAATAATGTTTTTGTTATGAATAATACATATATAATAATATTATAGGAAGGATAATATACAAATAAATATATATAAATGTTTTTGATCATAATATAAATACATATTTTATAATATTTTTATAATAATAATTATATATGAATGAACACTTTTTAATAATGTTTTTGTTATTAATAATACATATATAATAATATTATAGGAAGGATAATATACAAATAAATATATATAAATGTTTTTGATCATAATATAAATACATATTTTATAATATTTTTATAATAATAATTATATATGAATGAACACTTTTTAATGATGTTTTTGTAATTAATAATACATATATAATAATATTATAGGAAGGATAATATGCAAATAAATATTCACAGTTTTTTTTATCATAATATAAATACATATTTAAAAGTTTTTTATATTAATAATTATATATGAATGAACACTTTTTAGTAATGTTTTTGTAATTAATAATACAAATATAATAATATTATAGAAACGATAATATGAAAATAAATATTGACAGGTTTTTTTGATCATAATATAAATACATAGTTTAAAGTTTTTTTATAATTATAATTATATATGAATGAGAACTTTTTAATAATGTTTTTGTTATGAATAATACATATATAATAATATTATAGGAAAGATAATATACAAATAAATATATAAAAATGTTTTTGATCATAATATAAATACATATTTTATAATATTTTTATAATTATAATTATATATGAATGAACACTTTTTAATAATGTTTTTAATAATAATAATACATATATATTAATATTATAGTAAGGATAATATGCAATTAAATATTGACAGGTTTTTTTTTATCATAATATAAATACATATTTTATAATTTTTATATAAAAATAATTATATATGAATGAACACTTTTTAATGATGTTTTTGTTATTAATAATACATATATAATAATATTATAGGAAGGATAATATACAAATAAATATATATAAATGTTTTTGATCATAATATAAATACATATTTTATAATATTTTTATAATAATAATTATATATGAATGAACACTTTTTAATGATGTTTTTGTAATTAATAATACATATATAATAATATTATAGGAAGGATAATATGCAAATAAATATTCACAGTTTTTTTTTATCATAATATAAATACATATTTAAAAGTTTTTTATAATAATAATTATATATGAATGAACACTTTTTAGTAATGTTTTTGTAATTAATAATACAAATAAAATAATATTATAGAAACGATAATATGAAAATAAATATTGACAGGTTTTTTTGATCATAATATAAATACATTGTTTAAAGTTTTTTTATAATTATAATTATATATGAATGAACACTTTATAATAATGTTTTTGTTATGAATAATACATATATAATAATATTATAGGAAGGATAATATACAAATAAATATATAAAAATGTTTTTGATCATAATATAAATACATATTTTATAATATTTTTTTAATTATAATTATATATGAATGAACACTTTTTAATAATGTTTTTAATAATAATAATACATATATATTAATATTATAGTAAGGATAATATGCAATTAAATATTGACAGGTTTTTTTTATCATAATATAAATACATATTTTATAATTTTTATATAACAATAATTATATATGAATGAACACTTTTTAATGATGTTTTTGTTATTAATAATACATATATATTAATATTATAGGAAGGATAATATACAAATAAATATATATAAATGTTTTTGATCATAATATAAATACATATTTTATAATATTTTTATAATAATAATTATATATGAATGAACACTTTTTAATAATGTTTTTGTTATTAATAATACATAAATAATAATATTATAGGAAGGATAATATACAAATAAATATATATAAATGTTTTTGATCATAATATAAATACATATTTTATAATTTTTTGTATAATAATAATTATATATGAATGAACACTTTTTAATAATGTTTTTGTTATTAATAATACATATATAATAATATTATAGGAAGAATAATATGCAAATAAATATTCACAGGTTTTTTTATCATAATATAAATACATATTTTAAAGTTTTTTATAATAATAATAATATATGAATGAACACTTTTTAGTAATGTTTTTGTAATTAATAATACAAATATATTAATATTATAGAAACGATAATATGCAAATAAATATTGACAGGTTTTTTTGATCATAATATAAATACATAGTTTAAAGTTTTTTTATATTAATAATTATATATGAATGAACACTTTTTAGTAATGTTTTTGTAATTAATAATACAAATATAATAATATTATAGAAACGATAATATGCAAATAAATATTGACAGGTTTTTTTGATCATAATATAAATACATAGTTTAAAGTTTTTTTATAATAATAATTATATATGAATGAACACTTTTTAGTAATGTTTTTGTAATTAATAATACAAATATAATAATATTATAGAAACGATAATATGCAAATAAATATTGACAGGTTTTTTTGATCATAATATAAATACATAGTTTTAAGTTTTTTTATAATTATAATTTTATATGAATGAACACTTTTTAATAATGTTTTTGTTATGAATAATACATATATAATAATATTATAGGAAGGATAATATACAAATAAATATATATAAATGTTTTTGATCATAATATAAATACATATTTTATAATAATTTTATAATAATAATAATATATGAATGAACACTTTTTAATAATGTTTTTGTTATTAATAATACATATATAATAATATTATAGGAAGGATAATATACAAATAAATATATAAAAATGTTTTTGATCATAATATAAATACATATTTTATAATATTTTTATAATAATAATTATATATGAATGAACACTTTTTAATAATGTTTTTGTTATTAATAATACATATATAATAATATTATAGGAAGGATAATATGCAAATAAATATTCACAGGTTTTTTTATCATAATATAAATACATATTTTAAAGTTTTTTATAATAATAATAATGTATGAATGAACACTTTTTAGTAATGTTTTTGTAATTAATAATACAAATATAATAATATTATAGAAACGATAATATGCAAATAAATATTGACAGGTTTTTTTTATCATAATATAAATACATAGTTTAAAGTTTTTTTATAATAATAATTATATATGAATGAACACTTTTTAGTAATGTTTTTGTAATTAATAATACAAATATAATAATATTATAGAAACGATAATATGCAAATAAATATTGACAGGTTTTTTTGATCATATAATAAATACATAGTTTAAAGTTTTTTTTATAATTATAATTATATATGAATGAACACTTTTTAATAATGTTTTTGTAATGAATAATACATATATAATAATATTATAGGAAGGATAATATACAATAAATATATATAAATGTTTTTGATCATAATATAAATACATATTTTATAATATTTTTATAATAATAATTATATATGAATGAACACTTTTTAATAATGTTTTTGTTATTAATAATACATATATAATAATATTATAGGAAGGATAATATGCAAATAAATATTCACAGGTTTTTTTATCATAATATAAATACATATTTTAAAGTTTTTTATAATAATAATTATATATGAATGAACACTTTTTAGTAATGTTTTTGTAATTAATAATACAAATATATTAATATTATAGAAACGATAATATGCAAATAAATATTGACAGGTTTTTTTGATCATAATATAAATACATAGTTTAAAGTTTTTTTATATTAATAATTATATATGAATGACACTTTTTAGTAATGTTTTTGTAATTAATAATACAAATATAATAATATTATAGAAACGATAATATGCAAATAAATATTGACAGGTTTTTTTGATCATAATATAAATACATAGTTTAAAGTTTTTTTATAATAATAATTATATATGAATGAACACTTTTTAGTAATGTTTTTGTAATTAATAATACAAATATAATAATATTATAGAAACGATAATATGCAAATAAATATTGACAGGTTTTTTTGATCATAATATAAATACATAGTTTTAAGTTTTTTTATAATTATAATTTTATATGAATGAACACTTTTTAATAATGTTTTTGTTATGAATAATACATATATAATAATATTATAGGAAGGATAATATACAAATAAATATATATAAATGTTTTTGATCATAATATAAATACATATTTTATAATAATTTTATAATAATAATAATATATGAATGAACACTTTTTAATAATGTTTTTGTTATTAATAATACATATATAATAATATTATAGGAAGGATAATATACAAATAAATATATAAAAATGTTTTTGATCATAATATAAATACATATTTTATAATATTTTTATAATAATAATTATATATGAATGAACACTTTTTAATAATGTTTTTGTTATTAATAATACATATATAATAATATTATAGGAAGGATAATATGCAAATAAATATTCACAGGTTTTTTTATCATAATATAAATACATATTTTAAAGTTTTTTATAATAATAATAATGTATGAATGAACACTTTTTAGTAATGTTTTTGTAATTAATAATACAAATATAATAATATTATAGAAACGATAATATGCAAATAAATATTGACAGGTTTTTTTTATCATAATATAAATACATAGTTTAAAGTTTTTTTATAATAATAATTATATATGAATGAACACTTTTAGTAATGTTTTTGTAATTAATAATACAAATATAATAATATTATAGAAACGATAATATGCAAATAAATATTGACAGGTTTTTTTGATCATATAATAAATACATAGTTTAAAGTTTTTTTTATAATTATAATTATATATGAATGAACACTTTTTAATAATGTTTTTGTAATGAATAATACATATATAATAATATTATAGGAAGGATAATATACAAATAAATATATATAAATGTTTTTGATCATAATATAAATACATATTTTATAATAATTTTATAATAATAATAATAATATATGAATGAACACTTTTTAATAATGTTTTTGTTATTAATAATACATATATAATAATATTATAGGAAGGATAATATACAAATAAATATATAAAAATGTTTTTGATCATAATATAAATACATATTTTATAATATTTTTATAATAATAATTATATATGAATGAACACTTTTTAATAATGTTTTTGTTATTAATAATACATATATAATAATATTATAGGAAGGATAATATGCAAATAAATATTCACAGGTTTTTTTATCATAATATAAATACATATTTTAAAGTTTTTTATAATAATAATAATGTATGAATGAACACTTTTTAGTAATGTTTTTGTAATTAATAATACAAATATAATAATATTATAGAAACGATAATATGCAAATAAATATTGACAGGTTTTTTTTATCATAATATAAATACATAGTTTAAAGTTTTTTTATAATAATAATTATATATGAATGAACACTTTTTAGTAATGTTTTTGTAATTAATAATACAAATATAATAATATTATAGAAACGATAATATGCAAATAAATATTGACAGGTTTTTTTGATCATATAATAAATACATAGTTTAAAGTTTTTTTTATAATTATAATTATATATGAATGAACACTTTTTAATAATGTTTTTGTAATGAATAATACATATATAATAATATTATAGGAAGGATAATATACAAATAAATATATATAAATGTTTTTGATCATAATATAAATACATATTTTATAATATTTTTATAATAATAATTATATATGAATGAACACTTTTTAATAATGTTTTTGTTATTAATAATACATATGAGGCGTCGAGAGGCCAAGGGAGATATGTGACTTTTTAAAAAATGTCATTGTATTTTTTTCATGGTCATAAAAAAAAAATAAAATAAAAATAAATTCACTTATACCCCTTGGCTTCCAACTCTTAGGTGTTTAGTTTGGAGGCCAAGGGATATAAGTGAATTATTTGTTGAAATTCCACCCTTTTTTAACAAAATCCGTTACCATGACAACATTTTTTTTAAAGTCACATATCTCCCTTGGCCTCTCGACGCCTCATATATAATAATATTATAGGAAGGATAATATACAAATAAATATATATAAATGTTTTTGATCATAATATAAATACATATTTTATAATATTTTTATAATTATAATTATATATGATGAACACTTTTTAATAATGATTTTAATAATAATAATACATATATATTAATATTATAGTAAGGATAATATGCAATTAAATATTGACAGGTTTTTTTTATCATATTATAAATACATATTTTAAAATTTTTATATAAAAATAATTATATATGAATGAACAATTTTTAATGATGTTTTTGTAATTAATAATACATATATAATAATATTATAGGAAGGATAATATGCAAATAAATATTCACAGGTTTTTTTATCATAATATAAATACATATTTTAAAGTTTTTTATAATAATAATTATATATGAATGAACACTTTTTAGTAATGTTTTTGTAATTAATAATACAAATATAATAATATTATAGAAACGATAATATGAAAATAAATATTGACAGGTTTTTTTGATCATAATATAAATACATAGTTTAAAGTTTTTTTATAATTATAATTATATATGAATGAACACTTTTTAATAATGTTTTTGTTATGAATAATACATATATAATAATATTATAGGAAAGATAATATACAAATAAATATATAAAAATGTTTTTGATCATAATATAAATACATATTTTATAATATTTTTATAATTATAATTATATATGAATGAACACTTTTTAATAATGTTTTTAATAATAATAATACATATATATTAATATTATAGTAAGGATAATATGCAATTAAATATTGAAAGGTTTTTTTTTATCATAATATAAATACATATTTTATAATTTTTATATAAAAATAATTATATATGAATGAACACTTTTTAATGATGTTTTTGTTATTAATAATACATATATAATAATATTATAGGAAGGATAATATACAAATAAATATATATAAATGTTTTTGATCATAATATAAATACATATTTTATAATATTTTTATAATAATAATTATATATGAATAAACACTTTTGAATAATGTTTTTGTTATTAATAATACATATATAATAATATTATAGGAAGGATAATATACAAATAAATATATATAAATGTTTTTGATCATAATATAAATACATATTTTATAATATTTTTATAATAATAATTATATATGAATGAACACTTTTTAGTAATTTTTTTGTAATTAATAATACAAATATAATAATATTATAGAAACGATAATATGCAAATAAATATTGACAGGTTTTTTTGATCATAATATAAATACATAGTTTAAAGTTTTTTTATAATTATAATTATATATGAATGAACACTTTTTAATAATGTTTTTGTTATGAATAATACATATATAATAATATTATAGGAAGGATAATATACAAATAAATATATATAAATGTTTTTGATCATAATATAAATACATATTTTATAATATTTTTATAATAATAATAATATATGAATGAAGACTTTTTAATAATGTTTTTGTTATGAATAATACATATATAATAATATTATAGGAAGGATAATATACAAATAAATATATATAAATGTTTTTGATCATAATATAAATACATATTTTATAATATTTTTATAATAATAATTATATATGAATGAACACTTTTTAATAATGTTTTTGTTATTAATAATACATATATAATAATATTATTGGAAGGATAATATACAAATAAATATATATAAATGTTTTTGATCATAATATAAATACATATTTTATAATATTTTTATAATTATAATTATATATGAATGAACACTTTTTAATAATGTTTTTAATAATAATAATACATATATATTAATATTATAGTAAGGATAATATGCAATTAAATATTGACAGGTTTTTTTTATCATAATATAAATACATATTTTAAAATTTTTATATAAAAATAATTATATATGAATGAACACTTTTTAATGATGTTTTTGTTATTAATAATACATATATAATAATATTATAGGAAGGATAATATACAAATAAATATATATAAATGTTTTTGATCATAATATAAATACATATTTTTAATATTTTTATAATAATAATTTTATATGAATGAATACTTTTAAATAATGTTTTTGTTATTAATAATACATATATAATAATATTATAGGAAGGATAATATACAAATAAATATATATAAATGTTTTTGATCATAATATAAATACATATTTTATAATATTTTTATAATAATAATTATATATGAATGAACACTTTTTAATGATGTTTTTGTAATTAATAATACATATAATAATATTATAGGAAGGATAATATGCAAATAAATATTCACAGTTTTTTTTTATCATAATATAAATACATATTTTATAATATTTTTATAATAATAACTATATATGAATGAACACTTTTTAGTAATGTTTTTGTAATTAATAATACAAATATAATAATATTATAGAAACGATAATATGAAAATAAATATTGACAGGTTTTTTTGATCATAATATAAATACATAGTTTAAAGTTTTTTTATAATTATAATTATATATGAATGAACACTTTTTAATAATGTTTTTGTTATGAATAATACATATATAATATTATTATAGGAAGGATAATATACAAATAAATATATATAAATGTTTTTGATCATAATATAAAAACATATTTTATAATATTTTTATAATAATAATTATATATGAATGAATACTTTTGAATAATGTTTTTGTTATTAATAATATATATATAATAATATTATAGGAAGGATAATATACAAATAAATATATATAAATGTTTTTGATCATAATATAAATACATATTTTATAATATTTTTATAATAATAATTATATATGAATGAACACTTTTTAATAATGTTTTTGTTATTAATAATACATATATAATAATATTATAGGAAGAATAATATGCAAATAAATATTCACAGGTTTTTTTATCATAATATAAATACATATTTTAAAGTTTTTTATAATAATAATAATATATGAATGAACACTTTTTAGTAATGTTTTTGTAATTAATAATCCAAATATAATAATATTATAGAAACGATAATATGGAAATAAATATTGACAGGTTTTTTTGATCATAATATAAATACATAGTTTAAAGTCTTTTTATAATAATAATTATATATGAATGAACACTTTTTAGTAATGTTTTTGTAATTAATAATACAAATATAATAATATTATAGAAACGATAATATGCAAATAAATATTGACAGGTTTTTTTGATCATAATATAAATACATAGTTTAAAGTTTTTTTATAATTATAATTATATATGAATGAACACTTTTTAATAATGTTTTTGTTATGAATAATACATATATAATAATATTATAGGAAGGATAATATACAAATAAATATATATAAATGTTTTTGATCATAATATAAATACATATTTTATAATATTTTTATAATAATAATTTTATATGAATGAACACTTTTGAATAATGTTTTTGTTATTAATAATACATATATAATAATATTATAGGAAGGATAATATACAAATAAATATATATAAATGTTTTTGATCATAATATAAATACATATTTTATAATATTTTTATAATAATAATTATATATGAATGAACACTTTTTAATGATGTTTTTGTAATTAATAATACATATATAATAATATTATAGGAAGGATAATATTCAAATAAATATTCACAGGTTTTTTTGATCATAATATAAATACATAGTTTAAAGTTTTTTTATATTAATAATTATATATGAATGAACACTTTTTAGTAATGTTTTTGTAATTAATAATACAAATATAATAATATTATAGAAACGATAATATGCAAATAAATATTGACAGGTTTTTTTTATCATAATATAAATACATAGTTTAAAGTTTTTTTATAATAATAATTATATATGAATGAACACTTTTTAGTAATGTTTTTGTAATTAATAATACAAATATAATAATATTATAGAAACGATAATATGCAAATAAATATTGACAGGTTTTTTTGATCATAATATAAATACATAGTTTTTAGTTTTTTTATAATTATAATTTTATATGAATGAACACTTTTTAATAATGTTTTTGTTATGAATAATACATATATAATAATATTATAGGAAGGATAATATACAAATAAATATATATAAATGTTTTTGATCATAATATAAATACATATTTTATAATAATTTTATAATAATAATAATATATGATGAACACTTTTTAATAATGTTTTTGTTATTAATAATACATATATAATAATATTATAGGAAGGATAATATACAAATAAATATATATAAATGTTTTTGATCATAATATAAATACATATTTTATAATATTTTTATAATTATAATTATATATGATGAACACTTTTTAATAATGATTTTAATAATAATAATACATATATATTAATATTATAGTAAGGATAATATGCAATTAAATATTGACAGGTTTTTTTATCATATTATAAATACATATTTTAAAATTTTTATATAAAAATAATTATATATGAATGAACAATTTTTAATGATGTTTTTGTAATTAATAATACATATATAATAATATTATAGGAAGGATAATATGCAAATAAATATTCACAGGTTTTTTTATCATAATATAAATACATATTTTAAAGTTTTTTATAATAATAATTATA
Source organism: Macrosteles quadrilineatus (assembly GCF_028750875.1). Classification (NCBI taxonomy): domain Eukaryota; kingdom Metazoa; phylum Arthropoda; class Insecta; order Hemiptera; family Cicadellidae; genus Macrosteles; species Macrosteles quadrilineatus. The sequence goes on along the minus strand of NW_026543004.1, from coordinate 51,733 downwards.
TATGAATGAACACTTTTTAGTAATGTTTTTGTAATTAATAATACAAATATAATAATATTATAGAAACGATAATATGAAAATAAATATTGACAGGTTTTTTTTGATCATAATATAAATACATAGTTTAAAGTTTTTTTATAATTATAATTATATATGAATGAACACTTTTTAATAATGTTTTTGTTATGAATAATACATATATAATAATATTATAGGAAAGATAATATACAAATAAATATATAAAAATGTTTTTGATCATAATATAAATACATATTTTATAATATTTTTATAATTATAATTATATATGAATGAACACTTTTTAATAATGTTTTTAATAATAATAATACATATATATTAATATTATAGTAAGGATAATATGCAATTAAATATTGAAAGGTTTTTTTTTATCATAATATAAATACATATTTTATAATTTTTATATAAAAATAATTATATATGAATGAACACTTTTTAATGATGTTTTTGTTATTAATAATACATATATAATAATATTATAGGAAGGATAATATACAAATAAATATATATAAATGTTTTTGATCATAATATAAATACATATTTTATAATATTTTTATAATAATAATTATATATGAATAAACACTTTTGAATAATGTTTTTGTTATTAATAATACATATATAATAATATTATAGGAAGGATAATATACAAATAAATATATATAAATGTTTTTGATCATAATATAAATACATATTTTATAATATTTTTATAATAATAATTATATATGAATGAACACTTTTTAATAATGTTTTTGTTATTAATAATACATATATAATAATATTATAGGAAGAATAATATGCAAATAAATATTCACAGGTTTTTTGATCATAATATAAATACATAGTTTAAAGTTTTTTTATAATAATAATTATATATGAATGAACACTTTTTAGTAATTTTTTTGTAATTAATAATACAAATATAATAATATTATAGAAACGATAATATGCAAATAAATATTGACAGGTTTTTTTGATCATAATATAAATACATAGTTTAAAGTTTTTTTATAATTATAATTATATATGAATGAACACTTTTTAATAATGTTTTTGTTATGAATAATACATATATAATAATATTATAGGAAGGATAATATACAAATAAATATATATAAATGTTTTTGATCATAATATAAATACATATTTTATAATATTTTTATAATAATAATAATATATGAATGAACACTTTTTAATAATGTTTTTGTTATGAATAATACATATATAATAATATTATAGGAAGGATAATATACAAATAAATATATATAAATGTTTTTGATCATAATATAAATACATATTTTATAATATTTTTATAATAATAATTATATATGAATGAACAATTTTTAATGATGTTTTTGTAATTAATAATACATATATAATAATATTATAGGAAGGATAATATGCAAATAAATATTCACAGGTTTTTTTATCATAATATAAATACATATTTTAAAGTTTTTTATAATAATAATTATATATGAATGAACACTTTTTAGTAATGTTTTTGTAATTAATAATACAAATATAATAATATTATAGAAACGATAATATGAAAATAAATATTGACAGGTTTTTTTGATCATAATATAAATACATAGTTTAAAGTTTTTTTATAATTATAATTATATATGAATGAACACTTTTTAATAATGTTTTTGTTATGAATAATACATATATAATAATATTATAGGAAAGATAATATACAAATAAATATATAAAAATGTTTTTGATCATAATATAAATACATATTTTATAATATTTTTATAATTATAATTATATATGAATGAACACTTTTTAATAATGTTTTTAATAATAATAATACATATATATTAATATTATAGTAAGGATAATATGCAATTAAATATTGAAAGGTTTTTTTTATCATAATATAAATACATATTTTATAATTTTTATATAAAAATAATTATATATGAATGAACACTTTTTAATGATGTTTTTGTTATTAATAATACATATATAATAATATTATAGGAAGGATAATATACAAATAAATATATATAAATGTTTTTGATCATAATATAAATACATATTTTATAATATTTTTATAATAATAATTATATATGAATAAACACTTTTGAATAATGTTTTTGTTATTAATAATACATATATAATAATATTATAGGAAGGATAATATACAAATAAATATATATAAATGTTTTTGATCATAATATAAATACATATTTTATAATATTTTTATAATAATAATAATATATGAATGAAGACTTTTTAATAATGTTTTTGTTATGAATAATACATATATAATAATATTATAGGAAGAATAATATGCAAATAAATATTCACAGGTTTTTTTGATCATAATATAAATACATAGTTTAAAGTTTTTTTATAATAATAATTATATATGAATGAACACTTTTTAGTAATTTTTTTGTAATTAATAATACAAATATAATAATATTATAGAAACGATAATATGCAAATAAATATTGACAGGTTTTTTTGATCATAATATAAATACATAGTTTAAAGTTTTTTTATAATTATAATTATATATAAATGAACACTTTTTAATAATGTTTTTGTTATGAATAATACATATATAATAATATTATAGGAAGGATAATATACAAATAAATATATATAAATGTTTTTGATCATAATATAAAAACATATTTTATAATATTTTTATAATAATAATTATATATGAATGAACACTTTTGAATAATGTTTTTGTTATTAATAATATATATATAATAATATTATAGGAAGGATAATATACAAATAAATATATATAAATGTTTTTGATCATAATATAAATACATATTTTATAATATTTTTATAATAATAATTATATATGAATGAACACTTTTTAATAATGTTTTTGTTATTAATAATACATATATAATAATATTATAGGAAGAATAATATGCAAATAAATATTCACAGGTTTTTTTATCATAATATAAATACATATTTTAAAGTTTTTTATAATAATAATAATGTATGAATGAACACTTTTTAGTAATGTTTTTGTAATTAATAATCCAAATATAATAATATTATAGAAACGATAATATGGAAATAAATATTGACAGGTTTTTTTGATCATAATATAAATACATAGTTTAAAGTCTTTTTATAATAATAATTATATATGAATGAACACTTTTTAGTAATGTTTTTGTAATTAATAATACAAATATAATAATATTATAGAAACGATAATATGCAAATAAATATTGACAGGTTTTTTTGATCATAATATAAATACATAGTTTAAAGTTTTTTTATAATTATAATTATATATGAATGAACACTTTTTAATAATGTTTTTGTTATGAATAATACATATATAATAATATTATAGGAAGGATAATATACAAATAAATATATATAAATGTTTTTGATCATAATATAAATACATATTTTATAATATTTTTATAATAATAATTATATATGAATGAACACTTTTTAATAATGTTTTTGTTATGAATAATACATATATAATAATATTATAGGAAGGATAATATACAAATAAATATATATAAATGTTTTTGATCATAATATAAATACATATTTTATAATATTTTTATAATAATAATTATATATGAATGAACACTTTTTAATAATGTTTTTGTTATTAATAATACATATATAATGATATTATAGGAAGGATAATATACAAATAAATATATATAAATGTTTTTGATCATAATATAAATACATATTTTATAATATTTTTATAAGTATAATTATATATGAATGAACACTTTTTAATAATGTTTTTAATAATAATAATACATATATATTAATATTATAGTAAGGATAATATGCAATTAAATATTGACAGGTTTTTTTTATCATAATATAAATACATATTTTAAAATTTTTATATAAAAATAATTATATATGAATGAACACTTTTTAATGATGTTTTTGTTATTAATAATACATATATAATAATATTATAGGAAGGATAATATACAAATAAATATATATAAATGTTTTTGATCATAATATAAATACATATTTTATAATATTTTTATAATAATAATTTTATATGAATGAACACTTTTGAATAATGTTTTTGTTATTAATAATACATATATAATAATATTATAGGAAGGATAATATACAAATAAATATATATAAATGTTTTTGATCATAATATAAATACATATTTTATAATATTTTTATAATAATAATTATATATGAATGAACACTTTTTAATGATGTTTTTGTAATTAATAATACATATATAATAATATTATAGGAAGGATAATATGCAAATAAATATTCACAGTTTTTTTTATCATAATATAAATACATATTTTAAAGTTTTTTATAATAATAATTATATATGAATGAACACTTTTTAGTAATGTTTTTGTAATTAATAATACAAATATAATAATATTATAGAAACGATAATATGCAAATAGATATTGACAGGTTTTTTGAACATAATATAAATACATAGTTTAAAGTTTTTTTATAATAATAATTATATATGAATGAACACTTTTTAGTAATGTTTTTGTAATTAATAATACAAATATAATAATATTATAGAAACGATAATATGCAAATAAATATTGACAGGTTTTTTGATCATAATATAAATACATAGTTTAAAGCTTTTTTTATAATTATAATTATATATGAATGAACACTTTTTAATAATGTTTTTGTTATGAATAATACATATATAATAATATTATAGGAAGGATAATATACAAATAAATATATATAAATGTTTTTGATCATAATATAAATACATATTTTATAATATTTTTATAATAATAATAATATATGAATGAACACTTTTTAATAATGTTTTTGTTATTAATAATACATATATAATAATATTATAGGAAGGATAATATACAAATAAATATATATAAATGTTTTTGATCATAATATAAAAACATATTTTATAATATTTTTATAATAATAATTATATATGAATGAACACTTTTTAATAATGTTTTTGTTATTAATAATACATATATAATAATATTATAGGAAGGATAATATACAAATAAATATATATAAATGTTTTTGATCATAATATAAATACATATTTTATAATATTTTTATAATTATAATTATATATGAATGAACACTTTTTAATAATGTTTTTGTTATTAATAATACATATATAATAATATTATAGGAAGGATAATATACAAATAAATATATATAAATGTTTTTGATCATAATATAAAAACATATTTTATAATATTTTTATAATAATAATTATATATGAATGAACACTTTTTAATAATGTTTTTGTTATTAATAATACATATATAATAATATTATAGGAAGGATAATATACAAATAAATATATATAAATGTTTTTGATCATAATATAAATACATATTTTATAATATTTTTATAATTATAATTATATATGAATGAACACTTTTTAATAATGTTTTTGTTATTAATAATACATATATAATAATATTATAGGAAGGATAATATACAAATAAATATATATAAATGTTTTTGATCATAATATAAATACATATTTTATAATATTTTTATAATAATAATTACATATGAATGAACACTTTTTAATAATGTTTTTGTTATTAATAATACATATATAATAATATTATAGGAAGGATAATATACAAATAAATATATATAAATGTTTTTGATCATAATATAAATACATATTTTATAATATTTTTTATAATTATAATTATATATGAATGAACACTTTTTAATAATGTTTTTAATTATAATAATACATATATATTAATATTATAGGAAGGATAATATGCAATTAAATATTGAAAGGTTTTTTTTATCATAATATAAATACATATTTTAAATCTTTTTATAATAATAATTATATATGAATGAACACTTTTTAGTAATGTTTTTGTAATTAATATTATACAAATATAATAATATTATAGAAACGATAATATGAAAATAAATATTGACAGGTTTTTTTGATCATAATATAAATACATAGTTTAAAGTTTTTTTATAATTATAATTATATATGAATGAACACTTTTTAATAATGTTTTTGTTATGAATAATACATATATAATAATATTATAGGAAGGATAATATACAAATAAATATATATAAATGTTTTTGATCATAATATAAAAACATATTTTATAATATTTTTATAATTATAATTATATATGAATGAACACTTTTTAATAATGTTTTTAATAATAATAATACATATATATTAATATTATAGTAAGGATAATATGCAATTAAATATTGACAGGTTTTTTTTATCATAATATAAATACATATTTTAAAATTTTTATATAAAAATAATTATATATGAATGAACACTTTTTAATGATTTTTTTGTAATTAATAATACATATATAATAATATTATAGGAAGGATAATATGCAAATAAATATTCACAGGTTTTTTTTATCATAGTATAAATACATATTTTAAATTTTTTTTTAATAATAATTATATATGAATGAACACTTTTTAGTAATGTTTTTGTAATTAATAATACAAATATAATAATATTATAGAAACGATAATATGAAAATAAATATTGACAGGTTTTTTTGATCATAATATAAATACATAGTTTAAAGTTTTTTTATAATAATAATTATATATGAATGAACACTTTTTAGTAATGTTTTTGTAATTAATAATACAAATATAATAATATTATAGAAACGATAATATGCAAATAAATATTGACAGGTTTTTTGATCATAATATAAATACATAGTTTAAAGTTTTTTTATAATTATAATTATATATGAATGAACACTTTTTAATAATGTTTTTGTTATGAATAATACATATATAATAATATTATAGAAAGGATAATATACAAATAAATATATATAAATGTTTTTGATCATAATATAAATACATACTTTATAATATTTTTATAATAATAATAATATATGAATGAACACTTTTTAATAATGTTTTTGTTATTAATAATACATATATAATAATATTATAGGAAGGATAATATACAAATAAATATATATAAATGTTTTTGATCATAATATAAAAACATATTTTATAATATTTTTATAATAATAATTATATATGAATGAACACTTTTTAATAATGTTTTTGTTATTAATAATACATATATAATAATATTATAGGAAGGATAATATACAAATAAATATATATAAATGTTTTTGATCATAATATAAATACATATTTTATAATATTTTTATAATTATAATTATATATGAATGAACACTTTTTAATAATGTTTTTGTTATTAATAATACATATATAATAATATTATAGGAAGGATAATATACAAATAAATATATATAAATGTTTTTGATCATAATATAAAAACATATTTTATAATATTTTTATAATAATAATTACATATGAATGAACACTTTTTAATAATGTTTTTGTTATTAATAATACATATATAATAATATTATAGGAAGGATAATATACAAATAAATATATATAAATGTTTTTGATCATAATATAAATACATATTTTATAATATTTTTTATAATTATAATTATATATGAATGAACACTTTTTAATAATGTTTTTAATAATAATAATACATATATATTAATATTATAGGAAGGATAATATGCAATTAAATATTGAAAGGTTTTTTTTATCATAATATAAATACATATTTTAAATCTTTTTATAATAATAATTATATATGAATGAACACTTTTTAGTAATGTTTTTGTAATTAATAATACAAATATAATTATTATTATAAAAAGATTTAAAATATGTATTTATATTATGATAAAAAAAACCTTTCAATATTTAATTGCATATTATCCTTCCAATAATATTAATATATATGTATTATTATAATTAAAAACATTATTAAAAAGTGTTCATTCATATATAATTATAATTATAAAAAATATTATAAAATATGTATTTATATTATGATCAAAAACATTTATATATATTTATTTGTATATTATCCTTCCTATAATATTATTATATATGTATTATTAATAACAAAAACATTATTAAAAAGTGTTCATTCATATGTAATTATTATTATAAAAATATTATAAAATATGTATTTATATTATGATCAAAATCATTTATATATATTTATTTGTATATTATCCTTCCTATAATATTATTATATATGTATTATTAATAACAAAAACATTATTAAAAAGTGTTCATTCATATATAATTATAATTATAAAAATATTATAAAATATGTATTTATATTATGATCAAAAACATTTATATATATTTATTTGTATATTATCCTTCCTATAATATTATTATATATGTATTATTAATAACAAAAACATTATTAAAAAGTGTTCATTCATATATAATTATTATTATAAAAATATTATAAAATATGTTTTTATATTATGATCAAAAACATTTATATATATTTATTTGTATATTATCCTTCCTATAATATTATTATATATGTATTATTAATAACAAAAACATTATTAAAAAGTGTTCATTCATATATTATTATTATTATAAAAATATTATAAAATATGTATTTATATTATGATCAAAAACATTTATATATATTTATTTGTATATTATCCTTTCTATAATATTATTATATATGTATGATTCATAACATAAACATTATTAAAAAGTGTTCATTCATATATAATTATAATTATAAAAAAACTTTAAACTATGTATTTATATTATGATCAAAAAACCTGTCAATATTTATTTGCATATTATCGTTTCTATAATATTATTATATTTGTATTATTAATTACAAAAACATTACTAAAAAGTGTTCATTCATATATAATTATTATTATAAAAAAACTTTAAACTATGTATTTATATTATGTTCAAAAAAACCTGTCAATATCTATTTGCATATTATCGTTTCTATAATATTATTATATTTGTATTATTAATTACAAAAACATTACTAAAAAGTGTTCATTCATATATAATTATTATTAAAAAAAAATTTAAAAAATGCATTTATACTATGATAAAAAAAACCTGTGAATATTTATTTGCATATTATCCTTCCTATAATATTATTATATATGTATTATTCATTACAAAAACATCATTAAAAAGTGTTTATTCATATATAATTATTTTTATATAAAAATTTTAAAATATGTATTTATATTATGATAAAAAAAACCTGTCAATATTTAATTGCATATTATCCTTACTATAATATTAATATATATGTATTATTATTATTAAAAACATTATTAAAAAGTGTTCATTCATATATAATTATAATTATAAAAATATTATAAAATATGTTTTTATATTATGATCAAAAACATTTATATATATTTATTTGTATATTATCCTTCCTATAATATTATTATATATGTATTATTAATAACAAAAACATTATTAAAAAGTGTTCATTCATATATAATTATTATTATAAAAATATTATAAAATATGTTTTTATATTATGAACAAAAGCATTTATATATATTTATTTGTATATTATCCTTCCTATAATATTATTATATATGTATTATTAATAACAAAAACATTATTAAAAAGTGTTCATTCATATATTATTATTATTATAAAAATATTATAAAATATGTATTTATATTATGATCAAAAACATTTATATATATTTATTTGTATATTATCCTTTCTATAATATTATTATATATGTATTATTCATAACAAAAACATTATTAAAAAGTGTTCATTCATATATAATTATAATTATAAAAAAACTTTAAACTATGTATTTATATTATGATCAAAAAACCTGTCAATATTTATTTGCATATTATCGTTTCTATAATATTATTATATTTGTATTATTAATTACAAAAACATTACTAAAAAGTGTTCATTCATATATAATTGTTATTATAAAAAAACTTTAAACTATGTATTTATATTATGTTCAAAAAAACCTGTCAATATCTATTTGCATATTATCGTTTCTATAATATTATTATATTTGTATTATTAATTACAAAAACATTACTAAAAAGTGTTCATTCATATATAATTATTATTATAAAAAACTTTAAAATATGTATTTATATTATGATAAAAAAAACTGTGAATATTTATTTGCATATTATCCTTCCTATAATATTATTAAATATGTATTATTAATTACAAAAACATCATTAAAACGTGTTCATTTATATATAATTATTATTATAAAAATATTATAAAATATGTATTTATATTATGATCAAAAACATTTATATATATTTATTTGTATATTATCCTTCCTATAATATTATTATATATGTATTATTAATAACAAAAACATCATTAAAAAGTGTTCATTCATATATAATTATTTTTATATAAAAATTTTAAAATATGTATTTATATTATGATAAAAAAAACCTGTCAATATTTAATTGCATATTATCCTTACTATAATATTAATATATATGTATTATTATTATTAAAAACATTATTAAAAAGTGTTCATTCATATATAATTATAATTATAAAAATATTATAAAATATGTATTTATATTATGATCAAAAACATTTATATATATTTATTTGTATATTATCCTTCCTATAATATCATTATATATGTATTATTAATAACAAAAACATTATTAAAAAGTGTTCATTCATATATAATTATTATTATAAAAATATTATAAAATATGTATTTATATTATGATCAAAAACATTTATATATATTTATTTGTATATTATCCTTCCTATAATATTATTATATATGTATTATTCATAACAAAAACATTATTAAAAAGTGTTCATTCATATATAATTATTATTATAAAAATATTATAAAATATGTATTTATATTATGATCAAAAACATTTATATATATTTATTTGTATATTATCCTTCCTATAATATTATTATATATGTATTATTCATAACAAAAACATTATTAAAAAGTTTTCATTCATATATAATTATAATTATAAAAAAACTTTAAACTATGTATTTATATTATGATCAAAAAAACCTGTCAATATTTATTTGCATATTATCGTTTCTATAATATTATTATATTTGTATTATTAATTACAAAAACATTACTAAAAAGTGTTCATTCATATATAATTATTATTATAAAAAGACTTTAAACTATGTATTTATATTATGATCAAAAAAACCTGTCAATATTTATTTCCATATTATCGTTTCTATAATATTATTATATTTGGATTATTAATTACAAAAACATTACTAAAAAGTGTTCATTCATACATTATTATTATTATAAAAAACTTTAAAATATGTATTTATATTATGATAAAAAAACCTGTGAATATTTATTTGCATATTATTCTTCCTATAATATTATTATATATGTATTATTAATAACAAAAACATTATTAAAAAGTGTTCATTCATATATAATTATTATTATAAAAATATTATAAAATATGTATTTATATTATGATCAAAAACATTTATATATATTTATTTGTATATTATCCTTCCTATAATATTATTATATATATATTATTAATAACAAAAACATTATTCAAAAGTGTTCATTCATATATAATTATTATTATAAAAATATTATAAAATATGTTTTTATATTATGATCAAAAACATTTATATATATTTATTTGTATATTACATACATAGTTTAAAGTTTTTTTATAATAATAATTATATATGAATGAACACTTTTTAGTAATTTTTTTGTAATTAATAATACAAATATAATAATATTATAGAAACGATAATATGCAAATAAATATTGACAGGTTTTTTTGATCATAATATAAATACATAGTTTAAAGTTTTTTTATAATTATAATTATATATGAATGAACACTTTTTAATAATGTTTTTGTTATGAATAATACATATATAATAATATTATAGGAAGGATAATATACAAATAAATATATATAAATGTTTTTGATCATAATATAAATACATATTTTATAATATTTTTATAATAATAATAATATATGAATGAACACTTTTTAATAATGTTTTTGTTATGAATAATACATATATAATAATATTATAGGAAGGATAATATACAAATAAATATATATAAATGTTTTTGATCATAATATAAATACATATTTTATAATATTTTTATAATAATAATTATATATGAATGAACACTTTTTAATAATGTTTTTGTTATAATTAAAACATATATAAAAATATTATTGGAAGGATAATATACAAATAAATATATATAAATGTTTTTGATCATAATATAAATACATATTTTATAATATTTTTATAATTATAATTATATATGAATGAACACTTTTTAATAATGTTTTTAATAATAATAATACATATATATTAATATTATAGTAAGGATAATATGCAATTAAATATTGACAGGTTTTTTTTATCATAATATAAATACATATTTTAAAATTTTTATATAAAAATATTTATATATGAATGAACACTTTTTAATGATGTTTTTGTTATTAATAATACATATATAATAATATTATAGGAAGGATAATATACAAATAAATATATATAAATGTTTTTGATCATAATATAAATACATATTTTTAATATTTTTATAATAATAATTTTATATGAATGAATACTTTTGAATAATGTTTTTGTTATTAATAATACATATATAATAATATTATAGGAAGGATAATATACAAATAAATATATATAAATGTTTTTGATCATAATATAAATACATATTTTATAATATTTTTATAATAATAATTATATATGAATGAACACTTTTTAATGATGTTTTTGTAATTAATAATACATATATAATAATATTATAGGAAGGATAATATGCAAATAAATATTCACAGTTTTTTTTTATCATAATATAAATACATATTTTATAATATTTTTATAATAATAACTATATATGAATGAACACTTTTTAGTAATGTTTTTGTAATTAATAATACAAATATAATAATATTATAGGAAGGATAATATACAAATAAATATTGACAGGTTTTTTTGATCATAATATAAATACATATTTTAAAGTTTTTTATAATAATAATAATATATGAATGAACACTTTTTAGTAATGTTTTTGTAATTAATAATCCAAATATAATAATATTATAGAAACGATAATATGGAAATAAATATTGACAGGTTTTTTTGATCATAATATAAATACATAGTTTAAAGTCTTTTTATAATAATAATTATATATGAATGAACACTTTTTAGTAATGTTTTTGTAATTAATAATACAAATATAATAATATTATAGAAACGATAATATGCAAATAAATATTGACAGGTTTTTTTGATCATAATATAAATACATAGTTTAAAGTTTTTTTATAATTATAATTATATATGAATGAACACTTTTTAATAATGTTTTTGTTATGAATAATACAAATATAATAATATTATAGGAAGGATAATATACAAATAAATATATATAAATGTTTTTGATCATAATATAAATACATATTTTATAATATTTTTATAATAATAATTATATATGAATGAACACTTTTTAATAATGTTTTTGTTATGAATAATACATATATAATAATATTATAGGAAGGATAATATACAAATAAATATATATAAATGTTTTTGATCATAATATAAATACATATTTTATAATATTTTTATAATAATAATTATATATGAATGAACACTTTTTAATAATGTTTTTGTTATTAATAATACATATATAATGATATTATAGGAAGGATAATATACAAATAAATATATATAAATGTTTTTGATCATAATATAAATACATATTTTATAATATTTTTATAATTATAATTATATATGAATGAACACTTTTTAATAATGTTTTTAATAATAATAATACATATATATTAATATTATAGTAAGGATAATATGCAATTAAATATTGACAGGTTTTTTTTATCATAATATAAATACATATTTTAAAATTTTTATATAAAAATAATTATATATGAATGAACACTTTTTAATGATGTTTTTGTTATTAATAATACATATATAATAATATTATAGGAAGGATAATATACAAATAAATATATATAAATGTTTTTGATCATAATATAAATACATATTTTATAATATTTTTATAATAATAATTTTATATGAATGAACACTTTTGAATAATGTTTTTGTTATTAATAATACTTATATAATAATATTATAGGAAGGATAATATACAAATAAATATATATAAATGTTTTTGATCATAATATAAATACATATTTTATAATATTTTTATAATAATAATTATATATGAATGAACACTTTTTAATAATGTTTTTGTTATTAATAATACATATATAATGATATTATAGGAAGGATAATATACAAATAAATATATATAAATGTTTTTGATCATAATATAAATACATATTTTATAATATTTTTATAATTATAATTATATATGAATGAACACTTTTTAATGATGTTTTTGTTATTAATAATACATATATAATAATATTATAGGAAGGATAATATACAAATAAATATATATAAATGTTTTTGATCATAATATAAATACATATTTTATAATATTTTTATAATAATAATTTTATATGAATGAACACTTTTGAATAATGTTTTTGTTATTAATAATACTTATATAATAATATTATAGGAAGGATAATATACAAATAAATATATATAAATGTTTTTGATCATAATATAAATACATATTTTATAATATTTTTATAATAATAATTATATATGAATGAACACTTTTTAATAATGTTTTTGTTATTAATAATACATATATAATGATATTATAGGAAGGATAATATACAAATAAATATATATAAATGTTTTTGATCATAATATAAATACATATTTTATAATATTTTTATAATTATAATTATATATGAATGAACACTTTTTAATAATGTTTTTAATAATAATAATACATATATATTAATATTATAGTAAGGATAATATGCAATTAAATATTGACAGGTTTTTTTTATCATAATATAAATACATATTTTAAAATTTTTATATAAAAATAATTATATATGAATGAACACTTTTTAATGATGTTTTTGTTATTAATAATACATATATAATAATATTATAGGAAGGATAATATACAAATAAATATATATAAATGTTTTTGATCATAATATAAATACATATTTTATAATATTTTTATAATAATAATTTTATATGAATGAACACTTTTGAATAATGTTTTTGTTATTAATAATACTTATATAATAATATTATAGGAAGGATAATATACAAATAAATATATATAAATGTTTTTGATCATAATATAAATACATATTTTATAATATTTTTATAATAATAATTATATATGAATGAACACTTTTTAATGATGTTTTTGTAATTAATAATACATATATAATAATATTATAGGAAGGATAATATGCAAATAAATATTCACAGGTTTTTTTGATCATAATATAAATACATAGTTTAAAGTTTTTTTATATTAATAATTATATATGAATGAACACTTTTTAGTAATGTTTTTGTAATTAATAATACAAATATAATAATATTATAGAAACGATAATATGCAAATAAATATTGACAGGTTTTTTTATCATAATATAAATACATAGTTTAAAGTTTTTCTATAATAATAATTATATATGAATGAACACTTTTTAGTAATGTTTTTGTAATTAATAATACAAATATAATAATATTATAGAAACGATAATATGCAAATAAATATTGACAGGTTTTTTTGATCATAATATAAATACATAGTTTTAAGTTTTTTTATAATTATAATTATATATGAATGAACACTTTTTAATAATGTTTTTGTTATGAATAATACATATATAATAATATTATAGGAAGGATAATATACAAATAAATATATATAAATGTTTTTGATCATAATATAAAAACATATTTTATAATATTTTTATAATAATAATTATATATGAATGAATACTTTTGAATAATGTTTTTGTTATTAATAATATATATATAATAATATTATAGGAAGGATAATATACAAATAAATATATATAAATGTTTTTGATCATAATATAAATACATATTTTATAATATTTTTATAATAATAATTATATATGAATGAACACTTTTTAATAATGTTTTTGTTATTAATAATACATATATAATAATATTATAGGAAGAATAATATGCAAATAAATATTCACAGGTTTTTTTATCATAATATAAATACATATTTTAAAGTTTTTTATAATAATAATAATATATGAATGAACACTTTTTAGTAATGTTTTTGTAATTAATAATCCAAATATAATAATATTATAGAAACGATAATATGGAAATAAATATTGACAGGTTTTTTTGATCATAATATAAATACATAGTTTAAAGTCTTTTTATAATAATAATTATATATTAATGATCACTTTTTAGTAATGTTTTTGTAATTAATAATACAAATATAATAATATTATAGAAACGATAATATGCAAATAAATATTGACAGGTTTTTTTGATCATAATATAAATACATAGTTTAAAGTTTTTTTATAATTATAATTATATATGAATGAACACTTTTTAATAATGTTTTTGTTATGAATAATACATATATAATAATATTATAGGAAGGATAATATACAAATAAATATATATAAATGTTTTTGATCATAATATAAATACATATTTTATAATATTTTTATAATAATAATTATATATGAATGAACACTTTTTAATAATGTTTTTGTTATGAATAATACATATATAATAATATTATAGGAAGGATAATATACAAATAAATATATATAAATGTTTTTGATCATAATATAAATACATATTTTATAATATTTTTATAATAATAATTATATATGAATGAACACTTTTTAATAATGTTTTTGTTATTAATAATACATATATAATGATATTATAGGAAGGATAATATACAAATAAATATATATAAATGTTTTTGATCATAATATAAATACATATTTTATAATATTTTTATAATTATAATTATATATGAATGAACACTTTTTAATAATGTTTTTAATAATAATAATACATATATATTAATATTATAGTAAGGATAATATGCAATTAAATATTGACAGGTTTTTTTATCATAATATAAATACATATTTTAAAATTTTTATATAAAAATAATTATATATGAATGAACACTTTTTAATGATGTTTTTGTTATTAATAATACATATATAATAATATTATAGGAAGGATAATATACAAATAAATATATATAAATGTTTTTGATCATAATATAAATACATATTTTATAATATTTTTATAATAATAATTTTATATGAATGAACACTTTTGAATAATGTTTTTGTTATTAATAATACATATATAATAATATTATAGGAAGGATAATATACAAATAAATATATATAAATGTTTTTGATCATAATATAAATACATATTTTATAATATTTTTATAATAATAATTATATATGAATGAACACTTTTTAATGATGTTTTTGTAATTAATAATACATATATAATAATATTATAGGAAGGATAATATGCAAATAAATATTCACAGGTTTTTTTTGATCATAATATAAATACATAGTTTAAAGTTTTTTTATATTAATAATTATATATGAATGAACACTTTTTAGTAATGTTTTTGTAATTAATAATACAAATATAATAATATTATAGAAACGATAATATGCAAATAAATATTGACAGGTTTTTTTATCATAATATAAATACATAGTTTAAAGTTTTTTTATAATAATAATTATATATGAATGAACACTTTTTAGTAATGTTTTTGTAATTAATAATACAAATATAATAATATTATAGAAACGATAATATGCAAATAAATATTGACAGGTTTTTTTGATCATAATATAAATACATAGTTTTAAGTTTTTTTATAATTATAATTTTATATGAATGAACACTTTTTAATAATGTTTTTGTTATGAATAATACATATATAATAATATTATAGGAAGGATAATATACAAATAAATATATATAAATGTTTTTGATCATAATATAAATACATATTTTATAATAATTTTATAATAATAATAATATATGAATGAACACTTTTTAATAATGTTTTTGTTATTAATAATACATATATAATAATATTATAGGAAGGATAATATACAAATAAATATATAAAAATGTTTTTGATCATAATATAAATACATATTTTATAATATTTTTATAATAATAATTATATATGAATGAACACTTTTTAATAATGTTTTTGTTATTAATAATACATATATAATAATATTATAGGAAGGATAATATGCAAATAAATATTCACAGGTTTTTTTATCATAATATAAATACATATTTTAAAGTTTTTTATAATAATAATAATGTATGAATGAACACTTTTTAGTAATGTTTTTGTAATTAATAATACAAATATAATAATATTATAGAAACGATAATATGCAAATAAATATTGACAGGTTTTTTTTATCATAATATAAATACATAGTTTAAAGTTTTTTTATAATAATAATTATATATGAATGAACACTTTTTAGTAATGTTTTTGTAATTAATAATACAAATATAATAATATTATAGAAACGATAATATGAAAATAAATATTGACAGGTTTTTTTGATCATATAATAAATACATAGTTTAAAGTTTTTTTATAATTATAATTATATATGAATGAACACTTTTTAATAATGTTTTTGTTATGAATAATACATATATAATAATATTATAGGAAGGATAATATACAAATAAATATATATAAATGTTTTTGATCATAATATAAATACATATTTTATAATATTTTTATAATAATAATTATATATGAATGAACACTTTTTAATAATGTTTTTGTTATTAATAATACATATATAATAATATTATAGGAAGGATAATATACAAATAAATATATATAAATGTTTTTGATCATAATATAAATACATATTTTATAATATTTTTATAATTATAATTATATATGATGAACACTTTTTAATAATGATTTTAATAATAATAATACATATATATTAATATTATAGTAAGGATAATATGCAATTAAATATTGACAGGTTTTTTTATCATATTATAAATACATATTTTAAAATTTTTATATAAAAATAATTATATATGAATGAACAATTTTTAATGATGTTTTTGTAACTAATAATACATATATAATAATATTATAGGAAGGATAATATGCAAATAAATATTCACAGGTTTTTTTATCATAATATAAATACATATTTTAAAGTTTTTTATAATAATAATTATATATGAATGAACACTTTTTAGTAATGTTTTTGTAATTAATAATACAAATATAATAATATTATAGAAACGATAATATGAAAATAAATATTGACAGGTTTTTTTGATCATAATATAAATACATAGTTTAAAGTTTTTTTATAATTATAATTATATATGAATAAACACTTTTTAATAATGTTTTTGTTATGAATAATACATATATAATAATATTATAGGAAAGATAATATACAAATAAATATATAAAAATGTTTTTGATCATAATATAAAAACATATTTTATAATATTTTTATAATTATAATTATATATGAATGAACACTTTTTAATAATGTTTTTAATAATAATAATACATATATATTAATATTATAGTAAGGATAATATGCAATTAAATATTGAAAGGTTTTTTTTTATCATAATATAAATACATATTTTATAATTTTTATATAAAAATAATTATATATGAATGAACACTTTTTAATGATGTTTTTGTTATTAATAATACATATATAATAATATTATAGGAAGGATAATATACAAATAAATATATATAAATGTTTTTATATTATTTATAATATAAATACTTATATTAAATATATATATATTTATATTAAAATATGTATTTATATTATGATAAAAAAAACCTGTGAATATTTATTTGCATATTATCCTTACTATAATATTAATATATATGTATTATTATTATTAAAAACATTATTAAAAAGTGTTCATTCATATATAATTATAATTATAAAAATATTATAAAATATATATTTATATTATGATCAAAAACATTTATATATATTTATTTGTATATTATCCTTCCTATAATATTATTATATATGTATTATTCATAACAAAAACATTATTAAAAAGTGTTCATTCATATATAATTATAATTATAAAAA
The DNA here is from genome assembly GCF_028750875.1 of Macrosteles quadrilineatus. Lineage (NCBI taxonomy): Eukaryota > Metazoa > Arthropoda > Insecta > Hemiptera > Cicadellidae > Macrosteles > Macrosteles quadrilineatus. Next base: position 31,664 of record NW_026543004.1, on the reverse strand, counting down.
AACTTTAAACTATGTATTTATATTATGATCAAAAAAACCTGTCAATATTTATTTTCATATTATCGTTAATTATTATTATAAAAAACTTTTAAATATGTATTTATATTATGATAAAAAAAACTGTGAATATTTATTTGCATATTATCCTTCCTATAATATTATTATATATGTATTATTAATTACAAAAACATCATTAAAAAGTGTTCATTCATATATAATTATTATTATAAAAATATTATAAAATATGTATTTATATTATGATCAAAAACATTTATATATATTTATTTGTATATTATCCTTCCTATAATATTATTATATATGTATTATTAATAACAAAAACATTATTCAAAAGTATTCATTTATATAAAATTATTATTATAAAAATATTATAAAATATGTATTTATATTATGATCAAAAACATTTATATATATTTATTTGTATATTATCCTTCCTATAATATTATTATATATGTATTATTAATGACAAAAACATCATTAAAAAGTGTTCATTCATATATAATTATTTTTATATAAAAATTTTTAAATATGTATTTATATTATGATAAAAAAAACCTGTCAACATTTAATTGCATATTATCCTTACTATAATATTAATATATATGTATTATTACTATTAAAAAACATTATTAAAAAGTGTTCATTCATATATAATTATAATTATAAAAATATTATAAAATATGTATTTATATTATGATTAAAAACATTTATATATATTTATTTGTATATTATCCTTCCTATAATATTATTATATATGTATTATTAATAACAAAAACATTATTAAAAAGTGTTCATTCATATATAATTATAATTATAAAAAAACTTTAAACTATGTATTTATATTATGATCAAAAAAACCTGTCAATATTTATTTGCATATTATCGTTTCTATAATATTATTATATTTGTATTATTAATTACAAAAACATTACTAAAAAGTGTTCATTCATATATAATTATTATTATAAAAAAACATTAAACTATGTATTTATATTATGATCAAAAAAACCTGTGAATATTTATTTGCATATTATCCTTCCTATAATATTATTATATATGTATTATTAATAACAAAAACATTATTCAAAAGTGTTCATTCATATATAATTATTATTATAAAAATATTATAAAATATGTATTTATATTATGATCAAAAACATTTATATATATTTATTTGTATATTATCCTTCCTATAATATTATTATATATGTATTATTAATAACAAAAACATCATTAAAAAGTGTTCATTCATATATAATTATTTTTATATAAAAATTATAAAATATGTATTTATATTATGATAAAAAAAAAACCTGTCAATATTTAATTGCATATTATCCTTACTATAATATTAATATATATGTATTATTATTATTAAAAACATTATTAAAAAGTGTTCATTCATATATAATTATAATTATAAAAATATTATAAAATATGTATTTATATTATGATCAAAAACATTTTTATATATTTATTTGTATATTATCCTTCCTATAATATTATTATATATGTATTATTCATAACAAAAACATTATTAAAAAGTGTTCATTCATATATAATTATAATTATAAAAAAACTTTAAACTATGTATTTATATTATGATCAAAAAAACCTGTCAAAATTTATTTTCATATTATCGTTTCTATAATATTATTATATTTGTATTATTAATTACAAAAACATTACTAAAAAGTGTTCATTCATATATAATTATTATTATAAAAAACTTTAAAATATGTATTTATATTATGATAAAAAAAACCTGTGAATATTTATTTGCATATTATCCTTCCTATAATATTATTATATATGTATTATTAATTACAAAAACATCATTAAAAATTGTTCATTCTCATATTATTTTTTTTTATATAAAAATTTTAAAATATGTATTTATAATATGATAAAAAAAACCTGTCAATATTTAATTGCATATTATCCTTACTATAATATTAATATATATGTATTATTGTTATTAAAATCATTATTAAAAAGTGTTCATCATATATAATTATAATTATAAAAATATTATAAAATATGTATTTATATAATGATCAAAAACATTTATATATATTTATTTGTATATTATCCTTCCTATAATATTATTATATATGTATTATTAATAACAAAAACATTATTAAAAAGTGTTCATTCATATATAATTATTATTATAAAAATATTATAAAATATGTATTTATATTATAATCAAAAACATTTATATATATTTATTTGTATATTATCCTTCCTATAATATTATTATATATGTATTATTCATAACAAAAACATTATTAAAAAGTGTTCATTCATATATAATTATAATTATAAAAAAACTTTAAACTATGTATTTATATTATGATCAAAAAAACCTGTCAATATTTATTTGCATATTATCGTTTCTATAATATTATTATATTTGTATTATTAATTACAAAAACATTACTAAAAAGTGTTCATTCATATATTATTATTATTATAAAAAACTTTAAAATATGTATTTATATTATGATAAAAAAAACCTGTGAATATTTATTTGCATATTATCCTTCCTATAATATTATTATATATGTATTATTAATAACAAAAACATTATTAAAAAGTGTTCATTCATATATAATTATTATTATAAAAATATTATAAAATATGTATTTATATTATGATCAAAAACATTTTTATATATTTATTTGTATATTATCCTTCCTATAATATTATTATATATGTATTATTAATAACAAAAACATTATTAAAAAGTGTTCATTCATATATTATTATTATTATAAAATTATTATAAAATATGTATTTATATTATGATCAAAAACATTTATATATATTTATTTGTATATTATACTTCCTATAATATTATTATATATGTATTATTAATAACAAAAACATTATTAAAAAGTGTTCATTCATATATAATTATAATTATAAAAAAACTTTAAACTATGTATTTATATTATGATCAAAAAAACCTGTCAATATTTATTTGCATATTATCGTTTCTATAATATTATTATATTTGTATTATTAATTACAAAAACATTACTAAAAAGTGTTCATTCATATATAATTATTATTATAAAAAAACTTTAAACTATGTATTTATATTATGATCAAAAAAACCTGTCAATATTTATTTGCATATTATCGTTTCTATAATATTATTATATTTGTATTATTAATTACAAAAACATTACTAAAAAGTGTTCATTCATATATAATTATTATTATAAAAAAACTTTAAACTATGTATTTATATTATGATCAAAAAAACCTGTGAATATTTATTTGCATATTATCCTTCCTATAATATTATTATATATGTATTATTAATAACAAAAACATTATTAAAAAGTGTTCATTCATATATAATTATTATTATAAAAATATTATAAAATATGTATTTATATTATGATCAAAAACATTTATATATATTTATTTGTATATTATCCTTCCTATAATATTATTATATATGTATTATTAATAACAAAAACATTATTCAAAAGTGTTCATTCATATATAATTATTATTATAAAAATATTATAAAATATGTATTTATATTATGATCAAAAACATTTATATATATTTATTTGTATATTATCCTTCCTATAATATTATTATATATGTATTATTCATAACAAAAACATTATTAAAAAGTGTTCATTCATATATAATTATAATTATAAAAAAACTTTAAACTATGTATTTATATTATGATCAAAAAAACCTGTCAATATTTATTTTCATATTATCGTTTCTATAATATTATTATATTTGTATTATTAATTACAAAAACATTACTAAAAAGTGTTCATTCATATATAATTATTATTATAAAAAAATTTAAATATGTATTTATATTATGATAAAAAAAACTGTGAATATTTATTTGCATATTATCCTTCCTATAATATTATTATATATGTATTATTAATAACAAAAACATTATTAAAAAGTGTTCATTCATATATAATTATTATTATAAAAATATTATAAAATATGTATTTATATTATGATCAAAAACATTTATATATATTTATTTGTATATTATCCTTCCTATAATATTATTATATATGTATTATTAATAACAAAAACATCATTAAAAAGTGTTCATTCATATATAATTATTTTTATATAAAAATTATAAAATATGTATTTATATTATGATAAAAAAAAACCTGTCAATATTTAATTGCATATTATCCTTACTATAATATTAATATATATGTATTATTATTATTAAAAACATTATTAAAAAGTGTTCATTCATATATAATTATAATTATAAAAATATTATAAAATATGTATTTATATTATGATCAAAAACATTTTTATATATTTATTTGTATATTATCCTTCCTATAATATTATTATATATGTATTATTCATAACAAAAACATTATTAAAAAGTTCTCATTCATATATAATTATAATTATAAAAAAACTTTAAACTATGTATTTATATTATGATCAAAAAAACCTGTCAATATTTATTTTCATATTATCGTTTCTATAATATTATTATATTTGTATTATTAATTACAAAAACATTACTAAAAAGTGTTCATTCATATATAATTATTAATATATAAAACTTTTAAATATGTATTTATATTATGATAAAAAAAAACTGTGAATATTTATTTGCATATTATCCTTCCTATAATATTATTATATATGTATTATTAATTACAAAAACATCATTAAAAAGTGTTCATTCATATATAATTATTATTATAAAAATATTATAAAATATGTATTTATATTATGATCAAAAACATTTATATATATTTATTTGTATATTATCCTTCCTATAATATTATTATATATGTATTATTAATAACAAAAACATTATTAAAAAGTGTTCATTCATATATAATTATTATTATAAAAATATTATAAAATATGTATTTATATTATGATCAAAAACATTTATATATATTTATTTGTATATTATCCTTCCTATAATATTATTATATATGTATTATTCATAACAAAAACATTATTAAAAAGTGTTCATTCATATATTATTATTATTATAAAAATATTATAAAATATGTATTTATATTATGATCAAAAACATTTATATATATTTATTTGTATATTATCCTTCCTATAATATTATTATATATGTATTATTCATAACAAAAACATTATTAAAAAGTGTTCATTCATATATAATTATAATTATAAAAAAACTTTAAACTATTTATTTATATTATGATCAAAAAAACCTGTCAATATTTATTTGCATATTATCGTTTCTATAATATTATTATATTTGTATTATTAATTACAAAAACATTACTAAAAAGTGTTCATTCATATATAATTATTATTATAAAAAAACTTTAAACTATGTATTTATATTATGATTAAAAAAACCTGTCAATATTTTTTTGCATATTATCGTTTCTATAATATTATTATATTTGTATTACTAATTACAAAAACATTACTAAAAAGTGTTCATTCATATATTATTATTATTATAAAAAACTTTAAAATATGTATTTATGTTATGATAAAAAAACCTGTAAATATTTATTTGCATATTATCCTTCCTATAATATTATTATATATGTATTATTAATAACAAAAACATTATTAAAAAGTGTTCATTCATATATAATTATTATTATAAAAATATTATAAAATATGTATTTATATTATGATCAAAAACATTTATATATATTTATTTGTATATTATCCTTCCTATAATATTATTATATATGTATTATTAATAACAAAAACATTATTCAAAAGTGTTCATTCATATATAATTATTATTATAAAAATATTATAAAATATGTATTTATATTATGATCAAAAACATTTATATATATTTATTTGTATATTATCCTTCCTATAATATTATTATATATGTATTAATAATAACAAAAACATCATTAAAAAGTGTTCATTCATATATAATTATTTTTATATAAAAATTATAAAATATGTATTTATATTATGATAAAAAAACCTGTCAATATTTAATTGCATATTATCCTTACTATAATATTATTATATAAGTATTATTCATAACAAAAACATTATTAAAAAGTGTTCATTCATATATAATTATAATTATAAAAAAACATTAAACTATGTATTTATATTATGATCAAAAAAACCTGTCAATATTTATTTTCATATTATCGTTTCTATAATATTATTATATTTGTATTATTAATTACAAAAACATTACTAAAAAGTGTTCATTCATATATAATTATTATTATAAAAAACTTTAAAATATGTATTTATATTATGATAAAAAAACCTGTGAATATTTATTTGCATATTATCCTTACTATAATATTAATATATATGTATTATTATTATTAAAAACATTATTAAAAAGTGTTCATTCATATATAATTATAATTATAAAAATATTATAAAATATGTATTTATATTATGATCAAAAACATTTATATATATTTATTTGTATATTATCCTTCCTATAATATTATTATATATGTATTATTCATAACAAAAACATTATTAAAAAGTGTTCATTCATATATAATTATAATTATAAAAAAACTTTAAACTATGTATTTATATTATGATCAAAAAAACCTGTCAATATTTATTTTCATATTATCGTTTCTATAATATTATTATATTTGTATTATTAATTACAAAAACATTACTAAAAAGTGTTCATTCATATATAATTATTATTATAAAAAACTTTTAAATATGTATTTATATTATGATAAAAAAAACTGTGAATATTTATTTGCATATTATCCTTCCTATAATATTATTATATATGTATTATTAATTACAAAAACATCATTAAAAAGTGTTCATTCATATATAATTATTATTATAAAAATATTATAAAATATGTATTTATATTATGATCAAAAACATTTATATATATTTATTTGTATATTATCCTTCCTATAATATTATTATATATGTATTATTAATAACAAAAACATTATTCAAAAGTATTCATTTATATAAAATTATTATTATAAAAATATTATAAAATATGTATTTATATTATGATCAAAAACATTTATATATATTTATTTGTATATTATCCTTCCTATAATATTATTATATATGTATTATTAATAACAAAAACATTATTAAAAAGTGTTCATTCATATATAATTATAATTATAAAAAAACTTTAAACTATGTATTTATATTATGATCAAAAAAACCTGTCAATATTTATTTTCATATTATCGTTTCTATAATATTATTATATTTGTATTATTAATTACAAAAACATTACTAAAAAGTGTTCATTCATATATAATTATTATTATAAAAAACTTTTAAATATGTATTTATATTATGATAAAAAAAACTGTGAATATTTATTTGCATATTATCCTTCCTATAATATTATTATATATGTATTATTAATTACAAAAACATCATTAAAAAGTGTTCATTCATATATAATTATTATTATAAAAATATTATAAAATATGTATTTATATTATGATCAAAAACATTTATATATATTTATTTGTATATTATCCTTCCTATAATATTATTATATATGTATTATTAATAACAAAAACATCATTAAAAAGTGTTCATTCATATATAATTATTTTTATATAAAAATTATAAAATATGTATTTATATTATGATAAAAAAAAACCTGTCAATATTTAATTGCATATTATCCTTACTATAATATTAATATATATGTATTATTATTATTAAAAACATTATTAAAAAGTGTTCATTCATATATAATTATAATTATAAAAATATTATAAAATATGTATTTATATTATGATCAAAAACATTTTTATATATTTATTTGTATATTATCCTTCCTATAATATTATTATATATGTATTATTCATAACAAAAACATTATTAAAAAGTGTTCATTCATATATAATTATAATTATAAAAAAACTTTAAACTATGTATTTATATTATGATCAAAAAAACCTGTCAAAATTTATTTTCATATTATCGTTTCTATAATATTATTATATTTGTATTATTAATTACAAAAACATTACTAAAAAGTGTTCATTCATATATAATTATTATTATAAAAAACTTTAAAATATGTATTTATATTATGATAAAAAAAACCTGTGAATATTTATTTGCATATTATCCTTCCTATAATATTATTATATATGTATTATTAATTACAAAAACATCATTAAAAATTGTTCATTCTCATATTATTTTTTTTTATATAAAAATTTTAAAATATGTATTTATAATATGATAAAAAAAACCTGTCAATATTTAATTGCATATTATCCTTACTATAATATTAATATATATGTATTATTGTTATTAAAATCATTATTAAAAAGTGTTCATCATATATAATTATAATTATAAAAATATTATAAAATATGTATTTATATAATGATCAAAAACATTTATATATATTTATTTGTATATTATCCTTCCTATAATATTATTATATATGTATTATTAATAACAAAAACATTATTAAAAAGTGTTCATTCATATATAATTATTATTATAAAAATATTATAAAATATGTATTTATATTATAATCAAAAACATTTATATATATTTATTTGTATATTATCCTTCCTATAATATTATTATATATGTATTATTCATAACAAAAACATTATTAAAAAGTGTTCATTCATATATAATTATAATTATAAAAAAACTTTAAACTATGTATTTATATTATGATCAAAAAAACCTGTCAATATTTATTTGCATATTATCGTTTCTATAATATTATTATATTTGTATTATTAATTACAAAAACATTACTAAAAAGTGTTCATTCATATATAATTATTATTATAAAAAAACTTTAAACTATGTATTTATATTATGATCAAAAAAACCTGTCAATATTTATTTGCATATTATCGTTTCTATAATATTATTATATTTGTATTATTAATTACAAAAACATTACTAAAAAGTGTTCATTCATATATTATTATTATTATAAAAAACTTTAAAATATGTATTTATATTATGATAAAAAAAACCTGTGAATATTTATTTGCATATTATCCTTCCTATAATATTATTATATATGTATTATTAATAACAAAAACATTATTAAAAAGTGTTCATTCATATATAATTATTATTATAAAAATATTATAAAATATGTATTTATATTATGATCAAAAACATTTTTATATATTTATTTGTATATTATCCTTCCTATAATATTATTATATATGTATTATTAATAACAAAAACATTATTAAAAAGTGTTCATTCATATATTATTATTATTATAAAATTATTATAAAATATGTATTTATATTATGATCAAAAACATTTATATATATTTATTTGTATATTATACTTCCTATAATATTATTATATATGTATTATTAATAACAAAAACATTATTAAAAAGTGTTCATTCATATATAATTATAATTATAAAAAAACTTTAAACTATGTATTTATATTATGATAAAAAAAACCTGTCAATATTTATTTGCATATTATCGTTTCTATAATATTATTATATTTGTATTATTAATTACAAAAACATTACTAAAAAGTGTTCATTCATATATAATTATTATTATAAAAAAACTTTAAACTATGTATTTATATTATGATCAAAAAAACCTGTCAATATTTATTTGCATATTATCGTTTCTATAATATTATTATATTTGTATTATTAATTACAAAAACATTACTAAAAAGTGTTCATTCATATATAATTATTATTATAAAAAAACTTTAAACTATGTATTTATATTATGATCAAAAAAACCTGTGAATATTTATTTGCATATTATCCTTCCTATAATATTATTATATATGTATTATTAATAACAAAAACATTATTAAAAAGTGTTCATTCATATATAATTATTATTATAAAAATATTATAAAATATGTATTTATATTATGATCAAAAACATTTATATATATTTATTTGTATATTATCCTTCCTATAATATTATTATATATGTATTATTAATAACAAAAACATTATTCAAAAGTGTTCATTCATATATAATTATTATTATAAAAATATTATAAAATATGTATTTATATTATGATCAAAAACATTTATATATATTTATTTGTATATTATCCTTCCTATAATATTATTATATATGTATTATTCATAACAAAAACATTATTAAAAAGTGTTCATTCATATATAATTATAATTATAAAAAAACTTTAAACTATGTATTTATATTATGATCAAAAAAACCTGTCAATATTTATTTTCATATTATCGTTTCTATAATATTATTATATTTGTATTATTAATTACAAAAACATTACTAAAAAGTGTTCATTCATATATAATTATTATTATAAAAAACTTTTAAATATGTATTTATATTATGATAAAAAAAAACTGTGAATATTTATTTGCATATTATCCTTCCTATAATATTATTATATATGTATTATTAATAACAAAAACATTATTAAAAAGTGTTCATTCATATATAATTATTATTATAAAAATATTATAAAATATGTATTTATATTATGATCAAAAACATTTATATATATTTATTTGTATATTATCCTTCCTATAATATTATTATATATGTATTATTAATAACAAAAACATCATTAAAAAGTGTTCATTCATATATAATTATTTTTATATAAAAATTATAAAATATGTATTTATATTATGATAAAAAAAACCTGTCAATATTTAATTGCATATTATCCTTACTATAATATTAATATATATGTATTATTATTATTAAAAACATTATTAAAAAGTGTTCATTCATATATAATTATAATTAAAAAAATATTATAAAATATGTATTTATATTATGATCAAAAACATTTTTATATATTTATTTGTATATTATCCTTCCTATAATATTATTATATATGTATTATTCATAACAAAAACATTATTAAAAAGTGTTCATTCATATATAATTATAATTATAAAAAAACTTTAAACTATGTATTTATATTATGATCAAAAAAACCTGTCAATATTTATTTTCATATTATCGTTTCTATAATATTATTATATTTGTATTATTAATTAAAAAAACATTACTAAAAAGTGTTCATTCATATATAATTATTATTATAAAAAACTTTTAAATATGTATTTATATTATGATAAAAAAAACTGTGAATATTTATTTGCATATTATCCTTCCTATAATATTATTATATATGTATTATTAATTACAAAAACATCATTAAAAAGTGTTCATTCATATATAATTATTATTATAAAAATATTATAAAATATGTATTTATATTATGATCAAAAACATTTATATATATTTATTTGTATATTATCCTTCCTATAATATTATTATATATGTATTATTAATAACAAAAACATCATTAAAAAGTGTTCATTCATATATAATTATTTTTATATAAAAATTATAAAATATGTATTTATATTATGATAAAAAAAACCTGTCAATATTTAATTGCATATTATCCTTACTATAATATTAATATATATGTATTATTATTATTAAAAACATTATTAAAAAGTGTTCATTCATATATAATTATAATTATAAAAATATTATAAAATATGTATTTATATTATGATCAAAAACATTTTTATATATTTATTTGTATATTATCCTTCCTATAATATTATTATATATGTATTATTCATAACAAAAACATTATTAAAAAGTTCTCATTCATATATAATTATAATTATAAAAAAACTTTAAACTATGTATTTATATTATGATCAAAAAAACCTGTCAATATTTATTTTCATATTATCGTTTCTATAATATTATTTTATTTGTATTATTAATTACAAAAACATTACTAAAAAGTGTTCATTCATATATAATTATTAATATAAAAAACTTTTAAATATGTATTTATATTATGATAAAAAAAAACTGTGAATATTTATTTGCATATTATCCTTCCTATAATATTATTATATATGTATTATTAATTACAAAAACATCATTAAAAAGTGTTCATTCATATATAATTATTATTATAAAAATATTATAAAATATGTATTTATATTATGATCAAAAACATTTATATATATTTATTTGTATATTATCCTTCCTATAATATTATTATATATGTATTATTAATAACAAAAACATTATTAAAAAGTGTTCATTCATATATAATTATTATTATAAAAATATTATAAAATATGTATTTATATTATGATCAAAAACATTTATATATATTTATTTGTATATTATCCTTCCTATAATATTATTATATATGTATTATTCATAACAAAAACATTATTAAAAAGTGTTCATTCATATATTATTATTATTATAAAAATATTATAAAATATGTATTTATATTATGATCAAAAACATTTATATATATTTATTTGTATATTATCCTTCCTATAATATTATTATATATGTATTATTCATAACAAAAACATTATTAAAAAGTGTTCATTCATATATAATTATAATTATAAAAAAACTTTAAACTATTTATTTATATTATGATCAAAAAAACCTGTCAATATTTATTTGCATATTATCGTTTCTATAATATTATTATATTTGTATTATTAATTACAAAAACATTACTAAAAAGTGTTCATTCATATATAATTATTATTATAAAAAAACTTTAAACTATGTATTTATATTATGATTAAAAAAACCTGTCAATATTTTTTTGCATATTATCGTTTCTATAATATTATTATATTTGTATTACTAATTACAAAAACATTACTAAAAAGTGTTCATTCATATATTATTATTATTATAAAAAACTTTAAAATATGTATTTATGTTATGATAAAAAAACCTGTAAATATTTATTTGCATATTATCCTTCCTATAATATTATTATATATGTATTATTAATAACAAAAACATTATTAAAAAGTGTTCATTCATATATAATTATTATTATAAAAATATTATAAAATATGTATTTATATTATGATCAAAAACATTTATATATATTTATTTGTATATTATCCTTCCTATAATATTATTATATATGTATTATTAATAACAAAAACATTATTCAAAAGTGTTCATTCATATATAATTATTATTATAAAAATATTATAAAATATGTATTTATATTATGATCAAAAACATTTATATATATTTATTTGTATATTATCCTTCCTATAATATTATTATATATGTATTAATAATAACAAAAACATCATTAAAAAGTGTTCATTCATATATAATTATTTTTATATAAAAATTATAAAATATGTATTTATATTATGATAAAAAAACCTGTCAATATTTAATTGCATATTATCCTTACTATAATATTATTATATAAGTATTATTCATAACAAAAACATTATTAAAAAGTGTTCATTCATATATAATTATAATTATAAAAAAACATTAAACTATGTATTTATATTATGATCAAAAAAACCTGTCAATATTTATTTTCATATTATCGTTTCTATAATATTATTATATTTGTATTATTAATTACAAAAACATTACTAAAAAGTGTTCATTCATATATAATTATTATTATAAAAAACTTTAAAATATGTATTTATATTATGATAAAAAAACCTGTGAATATTTATTTGCATATTATCCTTACTATTATATTAATATATATGTATTATTATTATTAAAAACATTATTAAAAAGTGTTCATTCATATATAATTATAATTATAAAAATATTATAAAATATGTATTTATATTATGATCAAAAACATTTATATATATTTATTTGTATATTATCCTTCCTATAATATTATTATATATGTATTATTCATAACAAAAACATTATTAAAAAGTGTTCATTCATATATAATTATAATTATAAAAAAACTTTAAACTATGTATTTATATTATGATCAAAAAAACCTGTCAATATTTATTTTCATATTATCGTTTCTATAATATTATTATATTTGTATTATTAATTACAAAAACATTACTAAAAAGTGTTCATTCATATATAATTATTATTATAAAAAACTTTTAAATATGTATTTATATTATGATAAAAAAAACTGTGAATATTTATTTGCATATTATCCTTCCTATAATATTATTATATATGTATTATTAATTACAAAAACATCATTAAAAAGTGTTCATTCATATATAAATATTATTATAAAAATATTATAAAATATGTATTTATATTATGATCAAAAACATTTATATATATTTATTTGTATATTATCCTTCCTATAATATTATTATATATGTATTATTAATAACAAAAACATTATTCAAAAGTATTCATTTATATAAAATTATTATTATAAAAATATTATAAAATATGTATTTATATTATGATCAAAAACATTTATATATATTTATTTGTATATTATCCTTCCTATAATATTATTATATATGTATTATTAATAACAAAAACATTATTAAAAAGTGTTCATTCATATATAATTATAATTATAAAAAAACTTTAAACTATGTATTTATATTATGATCAAAAAAACCTGTCAATATTTATTTTCATATTATCGTTTCTATAATATTATTATATTTGTATTATTAATTACAAAAACATTACTAAAAAGTGTTCATTCATATATAATTATTATTATAAAAAACTTTTAAATATGTATTTATATTATGATAAAAAAAACTGTGAATATTTATTTGCATATTATCCTTCCTATAATATTATTATATATGTATTATTAATTACAAAAACATCATTAAAAAGTGTTCATTCATATATAATTATTATTATAAAAATATTATAAAATATGTATTTATATTATGATCAAAAACATTTATATATATTTATTTGTATATTATCCTTCCTATAATATTATTATATATGTATTATTAATAACAAAAACATTATTCAAAAGTATTCATTTATATAAAATTATTATTATAAAAATATTATAAAATATGTATTTATATTATGATCAAAAACATTTATATATATTTATTTGTATATTATCCTTCCTATAATATTATTATATATGTATTATTAATAACAAAAACATTATTAAAAAGTGTTCATTCATATATAATTATAATTATAAAAAAACTTTAAACTATGTATTTATATTATGATCAAAAAAACCTGTCAATATTTATTTGCATATTATCGTTTCTATAATATTATTATATTTGTATTACAAAAACATTACTAAAAAGTGTTCATTCATATATAATTATTATTATAAAAAAACTTTAAACTATGTATTTATATTATGATCAAAAAAACCTGTGAATATTTATTTGCATATAATCCTTCCTATAATATTATTATATATGTATTATTAATAACAAAAACATTATTCAAAAGTGTTCATTCATATATAATTATTATTATAAAAATATTATAAAATATGTATTTATATTATGATCAAAAACATTTATATATATTTATTTGTATATTATCCTTCCTATAATATTATTATATATGTATTAATAATAACAAAAACATCATTAAAAAGTGTTCATTCATATATAATTATTTTTATATAAAAATTATAAAATATGTATTTATATTATGATAAAAAAACCTGTCAATATTTAATTGCATATTATCCTTACTATAATATTATTATATAAGTATTATTCATAACAAAAACATTATTAAAAAGTGTTCATTCATATATAATTATAATTATAAAAAAACATTAAACTATGTATTTATATTATGATCAAAAAAACCTGTCAATATTTATTTTCATATTATCGTTTCTATAATATTATTATATTTGTATTATTAATTACAAAAACATTACTAAAAAGTGTTCATTCATATATAATTATTATTATAAAAAAACTTTAAACTATGTATTTATATTATGATCAAAAAACCTGTGAATATTTATTTGCATATTATCCTTCCTATAATATTATTATATATGTATTATTAATAACAAAAACATTATTCAAAAGTGTTCATTCATATATAATTATTATTATAAAAATATTATAAAATATGT
Organism: Macrosteles quadrilineatus; assembly: GCF_028750875.1. Lineage (NCBI taxonomy): Eukaryota > Metazoa > Arthropoda > Insecta > Hemiptera > Cicadellidae > Macrosteles > Macrosteles quadrilineatus. The sequence goes on along the minus strand of NW_026543004.1, from coordinate 15,746 downwards.
ATTTATATTATGATCAAAAACATTTATATATATTTATTTGTATATTATCCTTCCTATAATATTATTATATATGTATTATTAATAACAAAAACATCATTAAAAAGTGTTCATTCATATATAATTATTTTATATAAAAATTATAAAATATGTATTTATATTATGATAAAAAAAAACCTGTCAATATTTAATTGCATATTATCCTTACTATAATATTAATATATATGTATTATTATTATTAAAAACATTATTAAAAAGTGTTCATTCATATATAATTATAATTATAAAAATATTATAAAATATGTATTTATATTATGATCAAAAACATTTTTATATATTTATTTGTATATTATCCTTCCTATAATATTATTATATATGTATTATTCATAACAAAAACATTATTAAAAAGTGTTCATTCATATATAATTATAATTATAAAAAAACTTTAAACTATGTATTTATATTATGATCAAAAAAACCTGTCAATATTTATTTTCATATTATCGTTTCTATAATATTATTATATTTGTATTATTAATTACAAAAACATTACTAAAAAGTGTTCATTCATATATAATTATTGTTATAAAAAACTTTAAATATGTATTTATATTATGATAAAAAAAACCTGTGAATATTTATTTGCATATTATCCTTCCTATAATATTATTATATATGTATTATTAATTACAAAAACATCATTAAAAATTGTTCATTCATATATAATTATTTTATATAAATATTTAAAATATGTATTTATAATATGATAAAAAAAACCTGTCAATATTTAATTGCATATTATCCTTACTATAATATTAATATATATGTATTATTATTATTAAAAATCATTATTAAAAAGTGTTCATCATATATAATTATAATTATAAAAATATTATAAAATATGTATTTATATAATGATCAAAAACATTTATATATATTTATTTGTATATTATCCTTCCTATAATATTATTATATATGTATTATTAATAACAAAAACATTATTAAAAAGTGTTCATTCATATATAATTATTATTATAAAAATATTATAAAATATGTATTTATATTATAATCAAAAACATTTATATATATTTATTTGTATATTATCCTTCCTATAATATTATTATGTATGTATTATTCATAACAAAAACATTATTAAAAAGTGTTCATTCATATATAATTATTATTATAAAAAAACTTTAAACTATGTATTTATATTATGATCAAAAAAACCTGTCAATATTTATTTGCATATTATCGTTTCTATAATATTATTATATTTGTATTATTAATTACAAAAACATTACTAAAAGTGTTCATTCATATATTATTATTATTATAAAAAACTTTAAAATATGTATTTATATTATGATAAAAAAAACCTGTGAATATTTATTTGCATATTATCCTTCCAATAATATTATTATATATGTATTATTAATAACAAAAACATTATTAAAAAGTGTTCATTCATATATAATTATTATTATAAAAATATTATAAAATATGTATTTATATTATGATCAAAAACATTTATATATATATTTATTTGTATATTATCCTTCCTATAATATTATTATATATGTATTATTAATAACAAAAACATTATTAAAAAGTGTTCATTCATATATTATTATTATTATAAAATTATTATAAAATATGTATTTATATTATGATCAAAAACATTTATATATATTTATTTGTATATTATACTTCCTATAATATTATTATATATGTATTATTAATAACAAAAACATTATTAAAAAGTGTTCATTCATATATAATTATAATTATAAAAAACTTTAAACTATGTATTTATATTATGATCAAAAAAACCTGTCAATATTTATTTGCATATTATCGTTTCTATAATATTATTATATTTGTATTATTAATTACAAAAACATTACAAAAAGTGTTCATTCATATATAATTATTATTATAAAAAAACTTTTGTATTTATATTATGATCAAAAAAACCTGTCAATATTTATTTGCATATTATCGTTTCTATAATATATTATATTTGTATTATTAATTACAAAAACATTACTAAAAAGTGTTCATTCATATATAATTATTATTATAAAAAAACTTAAACTATGTATTTATATTATGATCAAAAAAACCTGTGAATATTATTTGCATATTATCCTTCCTATAATATTATTATATATGTATTATTAATAACAAAAACATTATTAAAAAGTGTTCATTCATATATAATTATTATTATAAAAATATTATAAAATATGTATTTATATTATGATCAAAAACATTTATATATATTTATTTGTATATTATCCTTCCTATATATTATTATATATGTATTATTAATAACAAAAACATTATTCAAAAGTGTTCATTCATATATAATTATTATTATAAAAATATTATAAAATATGTATTTATATTATGATCAAAAACATTTATATATATTTATTTGTATATTATCCTTCCTATAATATTATTATATATGTATTATTAATAACAAAAACATCATTAAAAAGTGTTCATTCTATATAATTATTTTTATATAAAAATTATAAAATATGTATTTATATTATGATAAAAAAAAACCTGTCAATATTTAATTGCATATTATCCTTCCTATAATATTAATATATATGTATTATTATTATTAAAAACATATTAAAAAGTGTTCATTCATATATAATTATAATTATAAAAATATTATAAAATATGTATTTATATTATGATCAAAAACATTTTTATATATTTATTTGTATATTATCCTTCCTATAATATTATTATATATGTATTATTCATAACAAAAACATTATTAAAAAGTGTTCATTCATATATAATTATAATTATAAAAAAACTTTAAACTATGTTTTTATATTATGATCAAAAAACCTGTCAATATTTATTTTCATATTATCGTTTCTATAATATTATTATATTTGTATTATTAATTACAAAAACATTACTAAAAAAGTGTTCATTCATATATAATTATTATATAAAAACTTTAAATATGTATTTATATTATGATAAAAAAACCTGTGAATATTTATTTGCATATTATCCTTCCTATAATATTATTATATATGTATTATTAATTACAAAAACATCATTAAAAATTGTTCATTCATATATAATTATTTTTATATAAAAATTTTAAATATGTATTTATAATATGATAAAAAAAACCTGTCAATATTTAATTGCATATTATCCTTACTATAATATATTATATATGTATTATTATTATTAAAATCATTATTATAAAGTGTTCATCATATATAATTATAATTATAAAAATATTATAAAATATGTATTTATATTATGATCAAAAACATTTATATATATTTATTTGTATATTATCCTTCCTATAATATTATATATATGTATTATCAATAACAAAAACATTATAAAAAGTGTTCATTCATATATAATTATTATTATAAAAATATTATAAATATGTATTTATATTATAATCAAAAACATTTATATATATTTATTTGTATATAATCCTTCCTATAATATTATTATATATGTATTATTCATATCAAAAACATTATTAAAAGTGTTCATTCATATATAATTATAATTATAAAAAAACTTTAAACTATGTATTTATATTATGATCAAAAAACCTGTCAATATTTATTTGCATATTATCGTTTCTATAATATTATTATATTTGTATTATTAATTACAAAAACATTACTAAAAAGTGTTCATTCATATATAATTATTATTATAAAAAAACTTTAAACTATGTATTTATATTATGATCAAAAAAACCTGTCAATATTTATTTGCATATTATCGTTTCTATAATATTATTATATTTGTATTATTAATTACAAAAACATTACTAAAAAGTGTTCATTCATAATTATTATTATTATAAAAACTTTAAAATATGTATTTATATTATGATAAAAAAATCTGTGAATATTTATTTGCATATTATCCTTCCTATAATATTATTATATATGTATTATTAATAACAAAAACATTATTAAAAAGTGTTCATTCATATATAATTATTATTATAAAATATTATAAAATATGTATTTATATTATGATCAAAAACATTTTATATATTTATTTGTATATTATCCTTCCTATAATATTATTATATATGTATTATTAATAACAAAAACATTATTAAAAAGTGTTCATTCATATATTATTATTATTATAAAATTATTATAAAATATGTATTTATATTATGATCAAAAACATTTATATATATTTATTTGTATATTATCCTTCCTATAATATTATTATACATGTATTATTCATAACAAAAACATTATTAAAAAGTGTTCATTCATATATAATTATTATCATAAAAAAACTTTAAACTATGTATTTATATTATGATCAAAAAAACCTGTCAATATTTATTTGCATATTAATCGTTTCTATAATATTATTATATTTGTATTATTAATTACAAAAATATTACTAAAAAGTGTTCATTCATATATAATTATTATTATAAAAAAAACTTTAAACTATGTATTTATATTATGATTAAAAAAACCTGTCAATATTATTTGCATATTATCGTTTCTATAATATTATTATATTTGGATTATTAATTACAATAACATTACTAAAAAGTGTTTATATATTATTATTATTATAAAAAACTTTAAAATATGTATTTATATTATGATAAAAAAACCTGTGAATATTTATTTGCATATTATCCTTCCTATAATATTGTTATATATGTATTATTAATAACAAAAAACATTATTAAAAAGTTTTCATTCATATATAATTATTATTATAAAAATATTATAAAATATGTATTTATATTATGATCAAAAACATTTATATATATTTATTTGTATATTATCCTTCCTATAATATTATTATATATGTATTATTAATAACAAAAACATTATTCAAAAGTGTTCATTCATATATAATTATTATTATAAAAATATTATAAAATATGTATTTTATATATGATCAAAAACATTTATATATATTTATTTGTATATTATCCTTCCTATAATATTATTATATATGTATTATTAATAACAAAAACATCATTAAAAAGTGTTCATTCATATATAATTATTTTTATATAAAAATTATAAAATGTGTATTTATATTATGATAAAAAAAAACCTGTCAATATTTAATTGCATATTATCCTTACTATAATATTAATATATATGTATTATTATTATTAAAAACATTATTAAAAAGTGTTCATTCATATATAATTATAATTATAAAAATATTATAAAATATGTATTTATATTATGATCATAAACATTTTTATAATATTTATTTGTATATTATCCTTCCTATAATATTATTATATATGTATTATTCATACAAAAACATTATTAAAAAGTGTTCATTCATATATAATTATAATTATAAAAAAACTTTAAACTATGTATTTATATTATGATCAAAAAAACCTGTCAATATTTATTTTCATATTATCGTTTCTATAATATTATTATATTTGTATTATTAATTACAAAAACATTACTAAAAAGTGTTCATTCATATATAATTATTATTATAAAAAACTTTTAAATATGTATTTATATTATGATAAAAAAAAAACTGTGAATATTTATTTGCATATTATCCTTCCTATAATATTATTATATATGTATTATTAATTACAAAAACATCATTAAAAAGTGTTCATTCATATATAATTATTATTATAAAAATATTAAATATGTATTTATATTATGATCAAAAACATTTATATATATTTATTTGTATATTATCCTTCCTATAATATTATTATATATGTATTATTAATAACAAAAACATCATTAAAAAGTGTTCATTCATATATAATTATTTTTATATAAAAATTTTAAAATATATATTTATATTATGAAAAAAAAAACTGTCAATATTTAATTGCATATTATCCTTACTATAATATTAATATATATGTATTATTATTATTAAAAACATTATTAAAAGTGTTCATTCATATATAATTATAATTATAAAAATATTATAAAATATGTATTTATATTATGATCAAAAATTTTTATATATTTATTTGTATATTATCCTTCCTATAATATTATTATATATGTATTATTCATAACAAAAACATTATTAAAAAGTGTTCATTCATATATAATTATAATTATAAAAAACTTTAAACTATGTATTTATATTATGATCAAAAAAACCTGTCAATATTTATTTTCATATTATCGTTTCTATAATATATTATATTTGTATTATTAATTACAAAAACATTACTAAAAAGTGTTCATTTATATATAATTATTATTATAAAAAACTTTTAAATATGTATTTATATTATGATAAAAAAAAAACTGTGAATATTTATTTGCATATTATCCTTCCTATAATATTATTATATATGTATTATTAATTACAAAAACATCATTAAAAAGTGTTCATTCATATATAATTATTATTATAAAAATATTATAAAATAGTATTTATATTATGATCAAAAACATTTATATATATTTATTTGTATATTATCCTTCCTATAATATTATTATATATGTATTATTAATAACATAACAAAAACATTATTAAAAAGTGTTCATTCATATATAATTATAATTATAAAAAAACTTTAAACTATGTATTTATATTATGATCAAAAAAACCTGTGAATATTTATTTGCATATTATCCTTCCTATAATATTATTATATATGTATTATTAATAACAAAAACATTATTAAAAAGTGTTCATTCATATATAATTATTATTATAAAAATATTATAAAATATATATTTATATTATGATCAAAAACATTTATATATATTTATTTGTATATTATCCTTCCTATAATATTATTATATATGTATTATTAATAACAAAAACATTATTCAAAAGTGTTCATTCATATATAATTATTATTATAAAAATATTATAAAATATGTATTTATATTATGATCAAAAACATTTATATATATTTATTTGTATATTATCCTTCCTATAATATTATTATATATGTATTATTAATAACAAAAACATCATTAAAAAGTGTTCATTCATATATAATTATTTTTATATAAAAATTATAAAATATGTATTTATATTATGATAAAAAAACCTGTCAATATTTAATTGCATATTATCCTTACTATAATATTATTATATATGTATTATTCATAACAAAAACATTATTAAAAAGTGTTCATTCATATATAATTATAATTATAAAAAAACTATAAACTATGTATTTATATTATGATCCAAAAAACCTGTCAATATTTATTTTCATATTATCGTTTCTATAATATTATTATATTTGTATTATTAATTACAAAAACATTACTAAAAAGTGTTCATTCATATATAATTATTATTATAAAAAACTTTAAAATATGTATTTTTATTATGATAAAAAAAACCTGTGAATATTTATTTGCATATTATCCTTCCTATAATATTATTATATATGTATTATTAATTACAAAAACATCATTAAAAAGTGTTCATTCATATAAAATTATTTTTATATAAAAATTTTAAAATATGTATTTATATTATGATAAAAAAAACCTGTCAATATTTAATTGCATATGATCCTTACTATAATTTTAATATATATGTATTATTATTATTAAAAACATTATTAAAAAGTGTTCATTCATATATCATTATAATTATAAAAATATTATAAAATATGTATTTATATTATGATCAAAAACATTTATATATATTTATTTGTATATTATCGTTCCTATAATAATATTATATATGTATTATTCATAACAAAAACATTATTAAAAAGTGTTCATTCATATATAATTATAATTATAAAAAAACTTTAAACTATGTATTTATATTATGATCAAAAAAACCTGTCAATATTTATTTTTATATTATCGTTTCTATAATAATATTATATTTGTATTATTAATTACAAAAACATTACTAAAAAGTGTTCATTCATATATAATTATTATTATAAAAAACTTTAAAATATGTATTTATATTATGATAAAAAAAACCTGTGAATATTTATTTGCATATTATCCTTCCTATAATATTATTATATATGTATTATTAATTACAAAAACATCATTTAAAACTGTTCATTCATATATAATTATTTTTATATAAAAATTTTAAAATATGTATTTATAATATGATAAAAAAAACCTGTCAATATTTAATTGCATATTATCCTTACTATAATATTAATATATATGTATTATTATTATTAAAATCATTATTAAAAAGTGTTCATTCATATATAATTATTATTATAAAAATATTATAAAATATGTATTTATATTATGATCAAAAACATTTATATATATTTATTTGTATATTATCCATCCTATAATATTATTATATATGTATTATTCATAACAAAAACATTATTAAAAAGTGTTCATTCATATATAATTATAATTATAAAAAAACTTTAAACTATGTATTTATATTATGATCAAAAAAAACTGTCAATATTTATTTGCATATTATCTTTTCTATAATATTATTATATTTGTATTATTAATTACAAAAACATTACTAAAAAGTGTTCATTCATATATTATTATTATTATAAAAAACTTTAAAATATGTATTTATATTATGATAAAAAACCTGTGAATATTTATTTGCATATTATCCTTCCTATAATATTATTATATATGTATTATTAATAACAAAAACATTATTAAAAAGTGTTCATTCATATATAATTATTATTATAAAAATATTATAAAATATGTATTTATATTATGATCAAAAACATTTATATATATTTATTTGTATATTATCCTTCCTATAATATTATTATATATGTATTATTATTAACAAAAACATTATTCAAAAGTGTTCATTCATATATAATTATTATTATAAAAATATTATAAAATATGTATTTATATTATGATCAAAAACATTTATATATATTTATTTGTATATTATCCTTCCTATAATATTATTATATATGTATTATTAATAACAAAAACATCATTAAAAAGTGTTCATTCATATATAATTATTTTTATATAAAAATTTTAAAATATATATTTATATTATGATAAAAAAACCTGTCAATATTTAATTGCATATTATCCTTACTATAATATTAATATATATGTATTATTATTATTAAAAACATTATTAAAAAGTGTTCATTCATATATAATTATAATTATAAAAATATTATAAAATATGTATTTATATTATGATCAAAAACATTTATATATATTTATTTGTATATTATCCTTCCTATAATATTATTATATATGTATTATTCATAACAAAAACATTATTAAAAAGTGTTCATTCATATATAATTATAATTATAAAAAAACTTTAAACTATGTATTTATATTATGATCAAAAAAACCTGTCAATATTTATTTTCATATTATCGTTTCTATAATATTATTATATTTGTATTATTAATTACAAAAACATTACTAAAAAGTGTTCATTCATATATAATTATTATTATAAAAAACTTTAAAATATGTATTTATATTATGATAAAAAAAAACCTGTCAATATTAATTTTCATATTATCGTTTTTATAATATTATTATATTTGTATTATTAATTACAAAAACATTACTAAAAAGTGTTCATTCATATATAATTATTATTATAAAAAACTTTAAAATATGTATTTATATTATGATAAAAAAAACCTGTGAATATTTATTTGCATATTAGCCTTCCTATAATATTATTATATATGTATTATTAATTACAAAAACATCATTAAAAAGTGTTCATTCGTATATAATTATTTTTATATAAAAATTTTAAAATATGTATTTATATTATGATAAAAAAAACCTGTCAATATTTAATTGCATATTATCCTTACTATAATATTAATATATATGTATTATTATTATTAAAAACATTATTAAAAAGTGTTCATTCATATATAATTATAATTATAAAAATATTATTAAATATGTATTTATATTATGATCAAAAACATTTATATATATTTATTTGTATATTATCCTTCCTATAATATTATTATATATGTATTATTCATAACAAAAACATTATTAAAATGTTCATTCATATATTATTATTATTATAAAAATATTATAAAATATGTATTTATATTATGATCAAAAAAATTTATATATATTTATTTGTATATTATCCTTCCTATAATATTATTATATATGTATTATTCATAACAAAAACATTATTAAAAAGTGTTCATTCATATATAATTATAATTATAAAAAAACTTTAAACTATGTATTTATATTATGATCAAAAAAACCTGTCAATATTTATTTGCATATTATCGTTTCTATAATATTATTATATTTGTATTATTAATTACAAAAACATTACTAAAAAGTGTTCATTCATATATAATTATTATTATAAAAAAACTTTAAACTATGTATTTATATTATGATCAAAAAAACCTGTCAATATTTATTTGCATATTATCGTTTCTATAATATTATTATATTTGTATTATTAATTACAAAAATATTACTAAAAAGTGTTCATTCATATATTATTATTATTATAAAAAACTTTAAAATATGTATTTATATTATGATAAAAAAACCTGTGAATATTTATTTGCATATTATCCTTCCTATAATATTATTATATATGTATTATTAATAACAAAAACATTATTAAAAAGTGTTCATTCATATATAATTATTATTATAAAAATATTATAAAATATGTATTTATATTATGATCAAAAACATTTATATATATTTATTTGTATATTATCCGTCCTATAATATTATTATATATGTATTATTAATAACAAAAACATTATTCAAAAGTGTTCATTCATATATAATTATTATTATAAAAATATTATAAAATATGTATTTATATTATGATCAAAAACATTTATATATATTTATTTGTATATTATCCTTCCTATAATATTATTATATATGTATTATTAATAACAAAAACATCATTAAAAAGTGTTCATTCATATATAATTATTTTTATATAACAATTATAAAATATGTATTCATATTATGATAAAAAAAACCTGTCAATATTTAATTGCATATTATCCTTACTATAATATTAATATATATGTATTATTATTATTAAAAACATTATTGAAAAGTGTTCATTCATATATAATTATAATTATAAAAATATTATAAAATATGTATTTATATTATGATCAAAAACATTTTTATATATTTATTTGTATATTATCCTTCCTATAATATTACCACAAATACACAATAAGGGTTCTCACTCAAATAATATTCAATGATAAGGCTCAATTAATTAGCAAAATTAAAATTACTAACTAATATCTATGTACACAACCACTAAATAAATTAGGGTTCACAACGCACCACGCTGTAACAGAAAACAGGTTAGGCCTACCCAACCGACTATAAAATCACAGCAGGTCTGCCTAAAACTCTGCTCAACAGTTCAGGTCCGCAGCCAATCTGCACAAGTCCGCAGCAAATCTGCACAAATAAAATTATTTTGTTCGGGCGCCGTTAATACGTCAGCAACTCAGCACCACTGCCAACCATAGTCCCTGTTCGCAGGCGCCATCTTGCGACGAAATTTTCTGCACTGGAAAAAAATATATTAATTAAAAGTGCAGCAGTCGCAACCGTTTGCCGGGGATAGCTCAGCCTACAATGGCTGGGTAAAGTTCCAGGGTCTGCGATAAGGTCGGGGAAACCACTAGGCCAATAGCCGGGTCTAACCGGTATAGGACTGGCTCATACACGGGCACTGTGAACAAGTCAAAAACAAGTCACAAAACAAACGTGCAATAATCAATACCAGGCCTACGCCGATTCTCCACACTCCTAGGGGGTCGTTGCTGACTACGCAACTCGGGCTTCGTCCTAACTATCCAATAGTTAAGCCCAGAGTGCCTAAAACACAGTGAGTTACACGACGACTTGCCAATAAAAACCACAACGCGAGTTATCAAAAGGCGGGGTCTACTAGGCCACTATAATCCAATACACAACTCTAATGCCCAAGCTAAGAATCAATCAGTTCACTCAATAATCGTACCACATAATAATATACAAGTACACTATAGGTAGAGTGACTACGCCACGAATAGCTGGTCTCAATAAATACCAAGCCAGACAGGCAAAACTAAATGGCAATTGCACTATTAAAATATTGAGCTACTTAGTAGCAGATAAATAACTGTTAAATACGTTCCAAACACTAGATAAATATATTATCTGATAGCCGGTACTCCGCTATCCAAGCTACCGAGATAACGTGTTGGACTACCAAACAAGCTGTTCAGGTTAAATTAAAATAATCAAATGAATAAACAATAACAACCCTACTACTGCTACTGCCAACTTTATGTTACTTAGCTGGGCTTCTGTTAATAGGCTAATAAAACTAGCTACTAGCCTACTGGCCTCGTGCTTCCAACTACGCACGCTAAATTGTGCAGCCTAGGTTTGTCGGGCCTCAGAGTTATTAGTAATATAACTAACTCTAGGTACAACGCAAAATAATAACTACTACAGCCAATTAAATTATATTATTTCGCTCTAGGGACGAACACATTGAAGCACTCTGCCATAAGCTAAGCACCGCAATTTTTGCACTGAGAAGAACAATGGCTGTGAGCACAGAAGAGGCGGCACTAACAGCATACTATGCCCTTCTTGAGAGTATTCTCTGTTATGGCATTGTGGTGTGGGGTGGATCGTCGGCACAGAACCTTAACAGAGTTCTCATCATGCAAAAGAGGGCTGTTCGAACCCTGACTGGCATTGAGACAACAGATAGTTGCAGACCACAGTTTAGGAGGTTAAAAATCCTGACCGTAGTCAACCTCTTCATACTACGGACTCTTACCATTGTCGACTCTTCCAGGACCTGTCGTCATCAGGAGGTGCACTCATACAACACAAGACGAAGAAATGATTACAACCTTCCTGCTCACAACACAAGGCTCTATGAAGAGAAACCCTCATACATGCGTGCCAAGTTTTTTAACGTCCTTCCCGTCCACTTGAAGTCTCTTCAACCCAGAAAACTGAAGAAAGAACTAAAGTGCTGGCTGTTACATAGACCATTTTATAGTCTGAATGAGTATTTGTCTTGGCAAGAACTTGAATAAATCATCACTGCAAGAACTCTGATAAGCTATTTTTTATTCTTAAAAAATAACAATTTGTTTTGACTTTTATATAGCAATTGCACAATTCTGTATTGACGCCCTTTCAATCTTAAAGATTGTAAATAAAGTATTCTTGTATCTTGTATCTTGTATCTTGTATCTTGTATCTCTAGCACCTGCCCAGAACCGTCAGGAATACACTTTAATATTATTCCTGACTAATATAAATCCTAACTACCGTCAGGCTTCTAACTCTCGCAATAAAACCAGATATTAATATTATCAAACTAATAATATCAAGTCGTCCACTCACCACAAGTGGGTCAGTACCCAACTTACACCAACACTCGGCGCGATCACACCACCAGCATACTCCGACACCACTGTCACGTACACCACTGGACGTCTCACTAGACACACGCTCGCTCTTCACTGCACGGGATCCACGACTCGAATGTCTCTGTCCTAGGCTATCCTGAAGATCTAGGATATCCCAGGCTTATCGGCACTGATAAGCAGGGTCAAAGGGCGCTCGCTAGCCTCGCTGCCGCCGCTCACTCACCTCATCAATCGGTGCGCGGCCAAATAGCAAATAATTACCCCCCTAGGAAAAATAACTCGTTACACTTTTAGCGGCAGTAGTGTTACAGTTGACTTTGATTTTAGCGTATTGTGGTGTAATTCTCTTCTTGATGCATTCTTTGTTTGAAGTAAATATCTGCAATCTTCATGGAAATCTTGATTCTTGTATCCCTATATTTTGCTGCTAATTTTGCTTGACTAGCTTCACTAAATAACTTCTTGATCAGCATTGTACGTGTTATTAAATTTACGGAAAGTAAATAAAAGAAACGTCTTATAACACTTAAAACATATATTTACGCTTATACTGTTACTCACAAGACGGTAAATATACAAAAAAGGTGGTAAGTAGTGATCGATTTCGATTGGACACTCCAATCATCATCAGACCCAATAGGCGAATGACAAGAATCTTGAATGGCGTCCCTACTTATACCCTATTGGCTACCGGAAGCACCGGCCAATACATTTTTATAAGTGCAACTGGAATCAAAATGTATTTGTTCATTAATCAACTTATTTCTATCTTTACATTTTTCCTTATAAATATACAATTCTTCCCAAGCATTCATTACATATCCTTTCTTACAATTCTTTAAAATATCTAGACTATCCTCCATTTTTCCTAGTGAGTGCCCATTTTGTAACAGGTGTTGTGCGACATTTGATCTTTCCGGTTTGTTGTTCCTCCATGCAGATATGTGGTTTTTGAAGCGATAACGAAGTTCACAGTCTGTCCAATGTAGAAGCTATCACAATCGTCACAATTGATTTTATATATGCCTGAAGTGTCGAATTTGTTACAATCTTCTATTTTTGGATGCAGTATTTTACTCATGGTGTTCTGAGTCCTGTAGGCTATTGAAACTCCGTATTTCTTGAATCTGTTAGCAGTCCTTTGTGTTGTAGTCCCCGTGTAGCTAAATGTGATATATCTAGTGTTTTCCTCTTTTATCTCTTCTAATGTTGTTCTGCTGTGTAGTGTATTCTGTCTATTGATTTTCCCCCCCGCCTTCCTTGCGATGTCCTCTTTCGTCTTGGTCCGAAATCCATTCACTTGAGCGATCTTCTTAATGGTGTCCAGTTCTTTTTTCCTATTGGTTTGGCTAAGTGGGATCTTATAGGCTCGGTACAGCATAGATCTAAAGGCTGCGGTCTTGTGGATTGTCGGATGGATAGACTTGTTGTTGATTGTAGTGTCCGTTTGCGTAGGTTTCCTGTAGATGTCAAACTCTATCTTGCTGTCTTTTCTCTCTAATGTGAGGTCCAGGAATTTGATCTTTTTGTTTTCTTCAAACTCGTTAGTAAAGGTGAGGTTCGGGTGGTGGTTGTTTAGTGTCTGCATCATCGTTTCGTGCTCCTGCTCCTGGGCTTGTCTGAAGATAACAATAATGTCGTCTACATATCTAACATACAGTTTTACATCATGATTTTTTTCTTAAATTCGTTAACATTTCTTTTTCCTGATGCTGTAAAAATATTTCTGACAAAATTGCCGAAAGTGGACTTCCCATAGCTAAACCATCTGTTTGTTCGTAAAATCTATTGTTGAATCAAAAATAATTTTGCTTCAAAACAGTCACAAGTAATTTTACAATCTGATTGACATATTCATCGTCTAAACTATTCTGTAAAAGCCTACATTTAACAAGATCTACAGTTTCGGATACAGGAATGTTTGTGTACAGATTTGCGATATCAAATGAGACTAGCCTACTATTCGAATCTATATCTATGTTCTTGACACGTTCAACCAATTCATACCTATTCTTTACATTGTATACATGTTCTAATTCTAAATCATTGCTGAGCTTACTTGCTAACAATTTTGAAACATTGTAGGTAGGAGCACATTTAAAGTTAACTAATGGTCTGATGGGTACATTCTTCTTGTGTATTTTTGGGATCCCTTTCATCACGGGCGCTTTAGAATTTAGGATGTTCATCTTCTGTCGACATTCTTCGGGAATCACTCTGGTGCATCTCTTCACGACGTCGGACAGCTCTCTTTGGTACTTCTGCGTTGGATCCTTTTTCAGCTCTTTGAAGTTATTTTCTTTGATGAAATCTTCCGTCTTCTTTATAT
>NW_026543003.1:0-74082 GCF_028750875.1 Macrosteles quadrilineatus | reverse complement strand
AATTCCATTTTTCACATTTCCTCTTCCATCAATACATTGGTTACTTTTGGTCCTCTTCACTACTTAACTCTTCTTTAAATCAATTATATGAATTTTCTTCACGTCTTCTAACTTGCTAGGATTTTGTACTAGTACTGTTGAATCACTCAGAAAATAGCGTATTACGTAAGGTCCAACGTATCTAGGTGCTAACTTCTTGCTGAATTTATTCGCTGCATTACTTAAATAATGTGTCTTGATGTACACTTCCATATTCAACTTAAATGGATGGTTTCTCCGAGGATAGCTATATCTCTCCCTTCTTTGATTTCTGGCAATGCTTCTTCTGACGTTATTTATGGCTTTCTCCAAATTTTCCCTCCTTTGATCAGGAGTTAACTTCTCCGAAATAATGTCATTAACATTCCATAAGTTTGTCAGTGCATTGTTACAAGGATGGGCAAACATTAAACCAAAAGCAGTTGATTTAGTCGAACTATTTACAGCAGTATTCAAACTTGTGGCAATCAGTCCCAGATTTGAATCCCATTTATCATGTTGATTACCATAAAAACTCCGTAAAGCATTATTAGTCTCCCTCAAATATCGTTCCGACAAATTTCCGTTTGCTCTGTACGCAGCTAGCTTTCTGTGTTCCACATAGTTATTGAACATGAATTTCTTAAATTCCTTGGATGTAAAATAACTCGCATTATCAGACACAAGTATTCGGGGTACTGAGAAACTATCAAAAATTATCTTCAATTTTTCTATGATGAATTTTGTCTTGCAATCCTTCAGAGGGTACAACCATACAAAACGGGTAAATGCATCAACCACAATTAAAATGTACTGATTGAGTTTATTTGATCGGGGAAACGGTCCAGCTAGGTCAATAAACACAGTGTTTAGAGCTTGAGTTACAGGAACAGATATCAGTCGACCTTCAAACTTACGTTGTTCCGACTTAGACATCAGACAGATCTTACATTCACGGACTTTACCTTTTACGAATTCATTTAATTCAGGATGGTGAAAACTTTCATTTACTTTACTTTGAGTCCTAAAAATTCCCATATGACCACCAATTAATGAGTTGTGATAGAATGCGAAAATTACACTAAACAGTTTCTTGGGCAAATAAATCTTCTTTTTAAACAATAAAACTTCATTTTTCAGGGTATAATTTTCATTATTAGTCTTATTCTTGATGCTTTCAATGATTTTCTTACACTCTTCATCGCTCTCTTGATGTACTTTAATGTCCTTAAGATCCAATGGTATTTCATTTAACACATTGCAAAAATAGACTTCATTGTTGATATTGCTTAACAGATTTGTTTCGTGAATTTCCGTCTCACTCTCTTTCTCTCCACTAAACATACGTGATAACGCATCAGCTATTATATTCTCCGAACCTTTTACATGTTCAACTGTGAATGGAAGACTAAACAACCTTTCAAACCATCTAGACAATCTTCCACGGCTTTTTCGAGATTTGAGCATGAAACTAAGACCTTGACAATCAGTAACTAATTTAAAACTTCTTACTTCCAAGAATTGATGCCATTTCTCTACACACAATATTACACTGTAAGCTTCCTTTTCGTAAGTGCTATAACGCATCTCAGTAGGTGTGAATTTCTTCGAATAGTAAGCAATAGGCATTAGATTCCCCTCCTCATTTCTTTGCAATAAAACACCAGCAGCTGCTAGGTCGCTTGCGTCGGTATGCAATTCAAATTCTTTAGAAAAATCGGCCATTTGTAGTATAGGCGGATTTGCTATCTTACTCTTTAAGGTTTCAAATGCATTTTGACACTCCTCGTTCCATTTAAATTTTACACCTTTCTTTTTCAGCCCAAACAGAGGTAAACATATTTCAGCATATTTAGGAATATATCTAGACCAATAACCACACATTCCTATAAACTGTCGCACTTGCCTCACAGTTTTTGGAGCAGGAAATTTCATTAATGAGTTAGTTCGCTCGGGATCTATTGTGATGCTATCTTGTTTAATAATATGTCCTAAAAAACTTATTTCCTTACAAAAGAATTTGACTTTTTGTGGATTTACCGTAAGTCCGTGTTTTGCTAATCTCTTAATCACTTCTGTAACGTGCTCAATATGGTTTCTCTTATCAGGGCTATATACAACTATATCGTCACAAAAGTTAATCATATACTGAAATTTGATGTCATTAAATATTTTGTCCAAATAATGTGATAGTACGCTACTGCCTATTTTCAATCCAAATGGAATTCTCTTCATACGGAATTTACCAAAAATTGTACTAAAAGATGTTAAATCTCTGGATTCTAAAGCTATGGGACATTGTAAAAATGCTTTGTTTAAATCTATGACTGTAAAATATCTAGCTCCTTTTAGATGCTGATACATATTCTGCATATCTCCTAGCGGGTAATCTACATTGATTAACTTCTTATTGAGTTCAGAGTAGTTAATTACAAGTCTGTCATCTTGAGTCAAAAATGCAGGGGCGCTATATGGACTAGTGGAAACTTCCGCGACATCTTGTTTTATCCAGTCATCAATTATAGCTTTCATCTTCTCTACTTTGGGTGGACTTAAAAAATAAGGGCGTATACTAACAGGTTTATCATCCGTCACTTTAAGCTCAATTTCCAAATCAAGTGCTGATCCTATCTTATCCGTAAAAACAGTAGGAAAATTCTTAATTAACTTCTCAGCATCTTCACACATTTCAACATCTCCTACTTTAATACTACTTAAGCTTAATTCACTCAGGTTTGTACTTGGAATTAACTTAATTTCATCTTCAGGTTTAAATGTAAAATAACCCATTTGTCGATCCATATTTAGGTTTAACTTGCTTGCACACATAAAAGGGTATCCTAAAATCATGTCAAAATATTTTAACTCAACCACTAAAAATGTTTGTTTCCAGGTAAATGATTTTATCTTAATCAAAGTTTCACATTGCTTATTTATGTTCAAAGGTTCATTGTTTGCAGCAACTATGGTTCCCTGCCAAGTATTTTCACTCATAATTAATTTATTTCCCAATAATCTGTTGTATAAATCCAAGCTTATAAAGTTTTGGCTAGCTCCAGTGTCTAACAAAGCTCCCACACTTAATTTGTTTCCTAAATCCACAGAAATACAGGGTAAATGTGTTACAGTTTTAGCTTTTACTTTCTTTAATCCAGGTGAATTTATTTTATTAAAATCCTTAACAACTCTTCTCAGTTCAGATTTAAAATTGGGACTATGAGAACTATATACAGGTTTATTATTTCCGAATTCTTTCTTGCCGTCCGGAAAAACAGATTTGTAGTCTAGGCTACGTGTTTTTCCTGGCTTAACTAGTTTTTTGGATCTGGTCTGTAACAATTTCGAGCAATATGACCTACTCTTTGACATTTGAAACAAACAGGCCTCTCATTGTTACGATTTGAGTAGTGACTTTTAGGTCGTTGAACTCCTGGGTTAGGTTTATCCATCCTAGGCTTATCATCAGTTGATAGATAAGGCTTGCTAACACTACTATTACTAACTGGAAAACCTTGATTTCTGAGGTAATCATTGTATGTTACATTATTTAAACTTATACAAAGATGATCTAAGTCTAAAAATGTTTCAGGGTTCTTCTCAAATATTAGTTTGTTGCGCAAATCAGGATGTATTCCATTCTTAATAAAACTAACAAGTTGACTCTCAGTTAAATCACACTTTAATACCTGGTGGTTTATTTTTATTTCATGCACATATATAGACAAAGGTTCAAGGTGTTTTTGAGGTCGAAAAATTAAATCTTGTTTCAGCTTTTCCCTTAAGGTGATTGGCAAAAATGTAGTGATTATATTAGCATGCAACAAATCAATTGATTTTGATTCCCTTTTGAATTCTAATATTTTATTCACTAATGGTGCTGTAGAATAAATTGGTAGAATCTCATACAAATCTTGCTCAGATAAAGAAGTTTCATTTCGCACAGTAACTAGGTTTCTCAAAAACTGCAACAATGTGTTTGTTTCTAAACCATTACACACAGGAAAATTTTTTAAATAAATTTCCAATGGGTTTGACAACTTTGTAAAAAGGCTACTAGGACTTAGGCTACTATTTACAACTGTACATGAGTTTGGTTGATTATTTATGACTTGACCCGGCACATTTTGTTGAAAACAATCCATTTCTACTTTTTGAGGTGTAGATGAAGTGAAGTTTTCAGTTGGTGGAACTACCGATTTAGACTGGTTTAATTTGTCCCCAATTATTTCATGCTCAACTATAGAGTTATTCAGCTCCTCTTCAAAATCCCCCATTTCCTGGTCTGAGAAGGTATGCATTGTTTTAAATTGCTCAAAACTATTTAAGATTTGCTGATTTAATTTGTCTAAACTAACTTTCTTATCTGGATCCAGCTTACATTGTAATAGATTAGTAGTCCGGTTTTGTACATGCACTAGTTTAGCCTTGATTTTAGCTATTTTGAGTTTAGTCACATTTTCCCTACACTGTTCAATTAGAGAATCAATTTGTTCACACTTTTCCCCAATTATAGTTATTTCCCCAGATAAAGTGTATGAACCTTTTAAATTTGTTAAATCGGTATTCTGGTTAATACAAGATCTTAAAGTTTTTCTTAAAGAGTCTACATCACTATCACTCGTTTCTTCCCCTCTTATTCTTATCTCGTACAGAAGTTCTTCTTTGTTTAGATAATTTAAATTGTATTTTGACATGTTGAAAATTTTCAGCCTCTATTTATTTGCTGTAGTTCTTCTAACATAGGCATAATCCTCAATAATCATGTAGGCCTATGTATTTCTCACTTTTACCAGCTTCTAATTTTAAATGATTCATTAGCAGAGTTGCGCACTTGTATACCCCTACCTTGTAGCCAATTAGGTAGTATACTTCAATTTAGGATGAATCTAATTCAAGCTGGTAGTAGAAGTGAGATAAATTAAAAGACAAGGTAGGCCAAATACATATATATTTTACGGTTGTCAAATTACACCAAATACACTTTCCAAATAAAATCCATTATGGTCTTATTACTCCCAAATCTTGTACTAAATAATAAAATAGTGGAAAGATCTTACTTTAATCAGAGACACTGGTTTAATGGTCAGAACTGGCACTAGCAGATACCATGCAAAGCAACTAGAAGTGGTGCAAAAGCTACTGGACCAATCATAAGAAGGTGAACAAGAAGTGGTAGTACCAAGAAGTGGTTGATTTCTGTCTGAAAACATCACACAAACCCAATAAAAACTATTCTCTATAAATTCTAATAATTAAAAGTAGATTTAAGATCTTTACAACTTCTTGTGAAAATGTGCTTCTCCTAGAACAAAACTCAACAGGTCTGTATAAACTTTACTTGTTTTCTTTTCTTGTGAAATGCATTAAAATTGATTTGAAAACTATTCATTCCTTTTCATCTTTTTCCAAAAGTGATTTCTACAAAGCTATATACAATAAATCAGCTAAAATCTTATTACTAAACAATATTAAAACTACTTACAATTTTCTACAGCAACCACAACTTAGATGACCATATTTCCAGTGAACTTAAAACTGACAAAGTTGAACCTAGTTATCACTAACCACTACCAACCCTACAAACTAAATCTTTTAAACTGCCGGACACTCTTTCTTAATCTTAATCTAGCCAATGATTAAATAATATTGATTTTGTTTTGTTATTTCAAATAAAAACTATCTACCATCGGTACAGAATTTCCCCTCCTTAACTTGAAATTACATAAACAAAATTATACACTCTTTCTCAAAATTAATATTTACATTTCCTTTTAAAACAACAACTCTACAAAAGAAAATAAACAAACCTTTTAAAACAAATAATAAAACTCTAACTCCGTTTGACATTTCAACTAGCGCTACCTATCAACAAATACTACAAACACTAACTCCTAGTTCAAATAGCCTCCACACGTTTACAGCACCTTACAGAACCTTCTACTCAAAACAACAACTTCTATTTACACAATTTTTCATTTTGAACCATTTCATTTTCCTATGACAATTCAAATATTATCAATCTTATTTACAAAATTTATACCTTAAAATAAAACCTTTCTTTAAAACCCCCAATTACTTAAGCGATCTTAAACAAGCCTATTTAAATCTCTTTTGAACTCTTCACAACCGCTCACAGTTCACTGACCCCTCCCAACATCAACTCCAGACAAGACAAATAACTTTCACTTCTCCAGTTTAGTTTAGTTATGTCGTTTGCGTGTGCTGTGTTTTTCTTTAGTTTTCCCTTAATTTATTTATCCCAGTGTGTTATATTCCCTGTTTTTATGTTCCCTCGTGTGTTTCGTGTGAAGTGTTTTGTGTTCTGTGTTATTTTCCCTGTTTACAAGTGCAAAATTAATCAAAATGTTATTGTGCGTCCTTTAGTAAAAATCCCACTCATACACTACGTTCAGACTCCATTTTAGATTCATACAGATTCATACTACCTTTTGCTGCCACAAATACTCACACATTCACCAATACATACACATTTATACACTCTCTTACTAAAAACACTTTAAAACTTTGAAAAATTCTTAAGAACCTAAAACAACTCCCACAGTACTAATTTACAAAATTTCAAATTCCCTCTTAGCTTGCTAAAATCCCTTAACTAATTAATATTTCAACTAAACAAATCTAACTTCTACTTTACAGACATTTCATAAAGACCAATTTAGCTTCAGTCTTCCGTAATCTTCCATTTAATTCCATTTTTCACATTTCCTCTTCCATCAATACATTGGTTACTTTTGGTCCTCTTCACTACTTAACTCTTCTTTAAATCAATTATATGAATTTTCTTCACGTCTTCTAACTTGCTAGGATTTTGTACTAGTACTGTTGAATCACTCAGAAAATAGCGTATTACGTAAGGTCCAACGTATCTAGGTGCTAACTTCTTGCTGAATTTATTCGCTGCATTACTTAAATAATGTGTCTTGATGTACACTTCCATATTCAACTTAAATGGATGGTTTCTCCGAGGATAGCTATATCTCTCCCTTCTTTGATTTCTGGCAATGCTTCTTCTGACGTTATTTATGGCTTTCTCCAAATTTTCCCTCCTTTGATCAGGAGTTAACTTCTCCGAAATAATGTCATTAACATTCCATAAGTTTGTCAGTGCATTGTTACAAGGATGGGCAAACATTAAACCAAAAGCAGTTGATTTAGTCGAACTATTTACAGCAGTATTCAAACTTGTGGCAATCAGTCCCAGATTTGAATCCCATTTATCATGTTGATTACCATAAAAACTCCGTAAAGCATTATTAGTCTCCCTCAAATATCGTTCCGACAAATTTCCGTTTGCTCTGTACGCAGCTAGCTTTCTGTGTTCCACATAGTTATTGAACATGAATTTCTTAAATTCCTTGGATGTAAAATAACTCGCATTATCAGACACAAGTATTCGGGGTACTGAGAAACTATCAAAAATTATCTTCAATTTTTCTATGATGAATTTTGTCTTGCAATCCTTCAGAGGGTACAACCATACAAAACGGGTAAATGCATCAACCACAATTAAAATGTACTGATTGAGTTTATTTGATCGGGGAAACGGTCCAGCTAGGTCAATAAACACAGTGTTTAGAGCTTGAGTTACAGGAACAGATATCAGTCGACCTTCAAACTTACGTTGTTCCGACTTAGACATCAGACAGATCTTACATTCACGGACTTTACCTTTTACGAATTCATTTAATTCAGGATGGTGAAAACTTTCATTTACTTTACTTTGAGTCCTAAAAATTCCCATATGACCACCAATTAATGAGTTGTGATAGAATGCGAAAATTACACTAAACAGTTTCTTGGGCAAATAAATCTTCTTTTTAAACAATAAAACTTCATTTTTCAGGGTATAATTTTCATTATTAGTCTTATTCTTGATGCTTTCAATGATTTTCTTACACTCTTCATCGCTCTCTTGATGTACTTTAATGTCCTTAAGATCCAATGGTATTTCATTTAACACATTGCAAAAATAGACTTCATTGTTGATATTGCTTAACAGATTTGTTTCGTGAATTTCCGTCTCACTCTCTTTCTCTCCACTAAACATACGTGATAACGCATCAGCTATTATATTCTCCGAACCTTTTACATGTTCAACTGTGAATGGAAGACTAAACAACCTTTCAAACCATCTAGACAATCTTCCACGGCTTTTTCGAGATTTGAGCATGAAACTAAGACCTTGACAATCAGTAACTAATTTAAAACTTCTTACTTCCAAGAATTGATGCCATTTCTCTACACACAATATTACACTGTAAGCTTCCTTTTCGTAAGTGCTATAACGCATCTCAGTAGGTGTGAATTTCTTCGAATAGTAAGCAATAGGCATTAGATTCCCCTCCTCATTTCTTTGCAATAAAACACCAGCAGCTGCTAGGTCGCTTGCGTCGGTATGCAATTCAAATTCTTTAGAAAAATCGGCCATTTGTAGTATAGGCGGATTTGCTATCTTACTCTTTAAGGTTTCAAATGCATTTTGACACTCCTCGTTCCATTTAAATTTTACACCTTTCTTTTTCAGCCCAAACAGAGGTAAACATATTTCAGCATATTTAGGAATATATCTAGACCAATAACCACACATTCCTATAAACTGTCGCACTTGCCTCACAGTTTTTGGAGCAGGAAATTTCATTAATGAGTTAGTTCGCTCGGGATCTATTGTGATGCTATCTTGTTTAATAATATGTCCTAAAAAACTTATTTCCTTACAAAAGAATTTGACTTTTTGTGGATTTACCGTAAGTCCGTGTTTTGCTAATCTCTTAATCACTTCTGTAACGTGCTCAATATGGTTTCTCTTATCAGGGCTATATACAACTATATCGTCACAAAAGTTAATCATATACTGAAATTTGATGTCATTAAATATTTTGTCCAAATAATGTGATAGTACGCTACTGCCTATTTTCAATCCAAATGGAATTCTCTTCATACGGAATTTACCAAAAATTGTACTAAAAGATGTTAAATCTCTGGATTCTAAAGCTATGGGACATTGTAAAAATGCTTTGTTTAAATCTATGACTGTAAAATATCTAGCTCCTTTTAGATGCTGATACATATTCTGCATATCTCCTAGCGGGTAATCTACATTGATTAACTTCTTATTGAGTTCAGAGTAGTTAATTACAAGTCTGTCATCTTGAGTCAAAAATGCAGGGGCGCTATATGGACTAGTGGAAACTTCCGCGACATCTTGTTTTATCCAGTCATCAATTATAGCTTTCATCTTCTCTACTTTGGGTGGACTTAAAAAATAAGGGCGTATACTAACAGGTTTATCATCCGTCACTTTAAGCTCAATTTCCAAATCAAGTGCTGATCCTATCTTATCCGTAAAAACAGTAGGAAAATTCTTAATTAACTTCTCAGCATCTTCACACATTTCAACATCTCCTACTTTAATACTACTTAAGCTTAATTCACTCAGGTTTGTACTTGGAATTAACTTAATTTCATCTTCAGGTTTAAATGTAAAATAACCCATTTGTCGATCCATATTTAGGTTTAACTTGCTTGCACACATAAAAGGGTATCCTAAAATCATGTCAAAATATTTTAACTCAACCACTAAAAATGTTTGTTTCCAGGTAAATGATTTTATCTTAATCAAAGTTTCACATTGCTTATTTATGTTCAAAGGTTCATTGTTTGCAGCAACTATGGTTCCCTGCCAAGTATTTTCACTCATAATTAATTTATTTCCCAATAATCTGTTGTATAAATCCAAGCTTATAAAGTTTTGGCTAGCTCCAGTGTCTAACAAAGCTCCCACACTTAATTTGTTTCCTAAATCCACAGAAATACAGGGTAAATGTGTTACAGTTTTAGCTTTTACTTTCTTTAATCCAGGTGAATTTATTTTATTAAAATCCTTAACAACTCTTCTCAGTTCAGATTTAAAATTGGGACTATGAGAACTATATACAGGTTTATTATTTCCGAATTCTTTCTTGCCGTCCGGAAAAACAGATTTGTAGTCTAGGCTACGTGTTTTTCCTGGCTTAACTAGTTTTTTGGATCTGGTCTGTAACAATTTCGAGCAATATGACCTACTCTTTGACATTTGAAACAAACAGGCCTCTCATTGTTACGATTTGAGTAGTGACTTTTAGGTCGTTGAACTCCTGGGTTAGGTTTATCCATCCTAGGCTTATCATCAGTTGATAGATAAGGCTTGCTAACACTACTATTACTAACTGGAAAACCTTGATTTCTGAGGTAATCATTGTATGTTACATTATTTAAACTTATACAAAGATGATCTAAGTCTAAAAATGTTTCAGGGTTCTTCTCAAATATTAGTTTGTTGCGCAAATCAGGATGTATTCCATTCTTAATAAAACTAACAAGTTGACTCTCAGTTAAATCACACTTTAATACCTGGTGGTTTATTTTTATTTCATGCACATATATAGACAAAGGTTCAAGGTGTTTTTGAGGTCGAAAAATTAAATCTTGTTTCAGCTTTTCCCTTAAGGTGATTGGCAAAAATGTAGTGATTATATTAGCATGCAACAAATCAATTGATTTTGATTCCCTTTTGAATTCTAATATTTTATTCACTAATGGTGCTGTAGAATAAATTGGTAGAATCTCATACAAATCTTGCTCAGATAAAGAAGTTTCATTTCGCACAGTAACTAGGTTTCTCAAAAACTGCAACAATGTGTTTGTTTCTAAACCATTACACACAGGAAAATTTTTTAAATAAATTTCCAATGGGTTTGACAACTTTGTAAAAAGGCTACTAGGACTTAGGCTACTATTTACAACTGTACATGAGTTTGGTTGATTATTTATGACTTGACCCGGCACATTTTGTTGAAAACAATCCATTTCTACTTTTTGAGGTGTAGATGAAGTGAAGTTTTCAGTTGGTGGAACTACCGATTTAGACTGGTACAAACTTGTGCACCCTTGTACACTTTTGTACACCCTTGTACACATTTGTACAAACTTGTACAAACTTGTACACACTTGTACAAACTTGTACACACTTGTACAAACTTGTGTACACTTGAACAACCTTGTACACACTTGTACAACCTTGTACACACTTGTACAACCTTGTACACACTTGTACAACCTTGTACACACTTGTACAACCTTGTACACAATTGTAAAACCTTGTACACACGTGTACAACCTTGTACAAACTTGTACACACTTGTACAAACTTGTACACCCTTGTACACACTTGTACAACCTTGTACACACTTGTACAAATGTGTACAACCTTGTACAAACTTGTACACACTTGTACAACCTTGTACAAACTTGTACACACTTGTACACACTTTTACATCCTTGTACACATTTGTACACCCTTGTACACACTTGTACAACCTTTTACAAACTTGTACACACTTGTACAAACTTGTACATTCTTGTACATACTTGTACAACCTTGTACACACTTGTACAACCTTGTACAAACCTGTAAACCCTTGTACAAGCTTGTACACACTTGTACAAGCTTGTACACACTTGTACACCCTTGTACAAACTTGTGCACCCTTGTACACTTTTGTACACCCTTGTACACACTTGTTCAACCTTGTACAAACCTGTAAACCCTTGTACAAGCTTGTACACACTTGTACAAGCTTGTACACACTTGTACACCCTTGTACAAACTTGTGCACCCTTGTACACTTTTGTACACCCTTGTACACATTTGTACAACCTTGTAAAAACTTGTACACACTTGTACAAACTTGTACACACTTGTACAACCTTGTACACACTTGTACAACCTTGTACACACTTGTACAACCTTGTACACACTTGTACAACCTTGTACACACTTGTACAAGCTTGTACACACTTGTACAACCTTGTACACACTTGTACAACCTTGTACACACTTGTACAACCTTTTACACAATTGTAAAACCTTGTACACACTTGTACATTCTTGTACAAACTTGTACTTACTTGTACAACCTTGTACAAACTTGTACACACTTGTACAAACTTTTACAGCCTTGTACACATTTGTACACCCTTGTACACACTTGTACAACCTTGTACAAACCTGTACACCCTTGTACACACTTGTACAAGCTTGTACACGATTGTACACCCTTGTACACACTTGTACACCCTTGTACACACTTGTACAACCTTTTACAAACTTGTACACACTTGTACAAACTTGTGCACCCTTGTACACTTTTGTACACCCTTGTATTAATTTGTACAACCTTGTACAAACTTGTACACACTTGTACAAACTTGTACACACTTGTACAAACTTGTACACCCTTGTACACACTTGTACAACCTTGTACACACTTGTACAACCTTGTACACAATTGTACAACCTTGTACAACCATGTACACACTTGTACAACCTTGTACACACTTGTACAACCTTGTACACACTTGTACACCTTTGTACACACTTATACAACCTTGTACACACTTGTACAACCTTGTACACACTTGTACAACCTTGTACACACTTGTACAACCTTGTACACACTTGTACAACCTTGTACACACTTGTACAACCTTGTAAAAACTTGTACAAGCTTGTACACGATTGTACACCCTTGTACACACTTGTGCACCCTTGTACACACTTGTACAACCTTGTACACACTTGTACAACCTTGTACACACTTGTACAACCTTGTACACACTTGTACAACCTTGTACACACTTGTACAACCTTGTACACACTTGTACAACCTTTTACACAATTGTAAAACCTTGTACACACTTGTACATTCTTGTACAAACTTGTACTTACTTGTACAACCTTGTACAAACTTGTACACACTTGTACAAACTTTTACATCCTTGTACACATTTGTACACCCTTTTACACACTTGTACAACCTTGTACAAACCTGTACAACCTTGTACACACTTGTACAAGCTTGTACACGATTGTACACCCTTGTACACACTTGTGCACCCTTGTATACACTTGTACACTCTTGTACACACTTGTACAACCTTTTACAAACTTGTACACACTTGTACAAACTTGTACATTCTTGTACATACTTGTACACCGTTGTAAACACTTGTACAACCTTGTACACTTTTGTACACCCTTGTATACATTTGTACAACCTTGTACAAACTTGTACACACTTGTACAAACTTGTACACACTTGTACAAACTTGTACACCCTTGTACACACTTGTATAACCTTGTACACACTTGTACAAGCTTGTACACACTTGTACAACCTTGTACACACTTGTACAACCTTGTACACACTTGTACAAGCTTGTACACACTTGTACAACCTTGTACACACTTGTACAACCTTGTACAAACCTGTACACCCTTGTACACACTTGTACAAGCTTGTACACGATTGTACACCCTTGTACACACTTGTGCACCCTTGTACACACTTGTACACCCTTGTACACACTTGTACAACCTTTTACAAACTTGTACACACTTGTACAAACTTGTACATTCTTGTACATACTTGTACACCCTTGTAAACACTTGTACAACCTTGTACAAACCTGTACACCCTTGTACACACTTGTACAAGCTTGTACACACTTGTACACCCTTGTACAAACTTGTGCACCCTTGTACACTTTTGTACACCCTTGTATACATTTGTACAAACTTGTACAAACTTGTACACACTTGTACAAACTTGTACACACTTGTACAAACTTGTACACCCTTGTACACACTTGTACAACCTTGTACACACTTGTACAACCTTGTACACACTTTTACAACCTTGTACAAACCTGTACACCCTTGTACACACTTGTACAAGCTTGTACACGATTGTACACTCTTGTACACACTTGTGCAACCTTGTACACACTTGTACAACCTTGTACACACTTGTACAACCTTGTACACATTTGTTCAAGCTTGTACACACTTGTACAACCTTGTACACACTTGTACACCCTTGTACACACTTGTACAACCTTTTACAAACTTGTACACACTTGTACAAAATTGTACATTCTTGTACATACTTGTACACCCTTGTACACACTTGTACACCCTTGTACAAACTTGTGCACCCTTGTACACTTTTGTACACCCTTGTACACATTTGTACAAACTTGTACAAACTTGTACACACTTGTACAAACTTGTACACACTTGTACAAACTTGTACACACTTGTACAAACTTGTGTACACTTGTACAACCTTGTACACACTTGTACAACCTTGTACACACTTGTACAACCTTGTACACACTTGTACAACCTTGTACACACTTGTACAACCTTGTACACAATTGTAAAACCTTGTACACACGTGTACAACCTTGTACAAACTTGTACACACTTGTACAAACTTGTACACCCTTGTACACACTTGTACAACCTTGTACACACTTGTACAAATGTGTACAACCTTGTACAAACTTGTACACACTTGTACAACCTTGTACAAACTTGTACACACTTGTACACACTTTTACATCCTTGTACACATTTGTACACCCTTGTACACACTTGTACAACCTTTTACAAACTTGTACACACTTGTACAACCTTGTACACACTTGTACACCTTTGTACACACTTATACAACCTTGTACACACTTGTACAACCTTGTACACACTTGTACAACCTTGTACACACTTGTACAACCTTGTACACACTTGTACAACCTTGTAAAAACTTGTACAAGCTTGTACACGATTGTACACTCTTGTACACACTTGTGCACCCTTGTACACACTTGTACAACCTTGTACACACTTGTACAACCTTGTACACACTTGTACAACCTTGTACACACTTGTACAACCTTGTACACACTTGTACAACCTTGTACACACTTGTACAACCTTTTACACAATTGTAAAACCTTGTACACACTTGTACATTCTTGTACAAACTTGTACTTACTTGTACAACCTTGTACAAACTTGTACACACTTGTACAAACTTTTACATCCTTGTACACATTTGTACACCCTTTTACACACTTGTACAACCTTGTACAAACCTGTACAACCTTGTACACACTTGTACAAGCTTGTACACGATTGTACACCCTTGTACACACTTGTGCACCCTTGTATACACTTGTACACTCTTGTACACACTTGTACAACCTTTTACAAACTTGTACACACTTGTACAAACTTGTACATTCTTGTACATACTTGTACACCGTTGTAAACACTTGTACAACCTTGTACACTTTTGTACACCCTTGTATACATTTGTACAACCTTGTACAAACTTGTACACACTTGTACAAACTTGTACACACTTGTACAAACTTGTACACCCTTGTACACACTTGTATAACCTTGTACACACTTGTACAACCTTGTACAAACCTGTACACCCTTGTACACACTTGTACAAGCTTGTACACGATTGTACACCCTTGTACACACTTGTGCACCCTTGTACACACTTGTACACCCTTGTACACACTTGTACAACCTTTTACAAACTTGTACACACTTGTACAAACTTGTACATTCTTGTACATACTTGTACACCCTTGTAAACACTTGTACAACCTTGTACAAACCTGTACACCCTTGTACACACTTGTACAAGCTTGTACACACTTGTACAAGCTTGTACACACTTGTACAAGCTTGTACACACTTGTACAAGCTTGTACACACTTGTACAAGCTTGTACACACTTGTACACCCTTGTACAAACTTGTGCACCGTTGTACACTTTTGTACACCCTTGTATACATTTGTACAACCTTGTACAAACTTGTACACACTTGTACAAACTTGTACACACTTGTACAAACTTGTACACCCTTGTACACACTTGTACAACCTTGTACACACTTGTACAACCTTGTACACACTTGTACAACCTTGTACACAATTGTACAACCTTGTACAACCTAGTACCCACTTGTACAACCTTGTACACACTTGTACAAGCTTGTACACACTTGTACAAGCTTGTACACACTTGTACACCCTTGTACAAACTTGTGCACCCTTGTACACTTTTGTACACCCTTGTACAAACTTGTACACACTTGTACAAACTTGTACACACTTGTACAAACTTGTACACCCTTGTACACACTTGTACAAACTTGTACACACTTGTACAACCTTGTACACACTTGTACAACCTTGTACACACTTGTACAACCTTGTACAACCTTGTACACACTTGTACAACCTTGTACACACTTGTACAACCTTGTACACACTTGTACAACCTTGTACACACTTGTACAACCTTGTACACACTTGTACACCTTTGTACACACTTGTACAACCTTGTACACACTTGTACAACCTTGTACACACTTGTACAACCTTGTACACACTTGTACAACCTTGTACACACTTTTTCAACCTTGTACACACTTATACAACCTTGTACACACTTGTACAACCTTGTACACACTTGTACAACCTTGTACACACTTGTACAACCTTGTACACACTTGTACAACCTTGTACACACTTGTACAACCTTGTAAAAACATGTACAACCTTGTACACACTTGTACACCCTTGTACACACTTGTACAAGCTTGTACACACTTGTACAAACTTGTACACACTTGTACAAACTTGTACACACTTGTACAAACTTGTACACCCTTGTACACACTTGTACAACCTTGTACACACTTGTACAACCTTGTACACAATTGTACAACCTTGTACAACCTTGTACACACTTGTACAACCTTGTACACACTTGTACAACCTTGTACACACTTGTACACCTTTGTACACACTTGTACAACCTTGTACACACTTGTACAACCTTGTACACACTTGTACAACCTTGTACACACTTGTAAAACCTTTTACAAACTTGTACACACTTGTACAAACTTGTACATTTTTGTACAAATGTATACAAGGTCGTACAAAAGTGTACAAGGGTGCACAAATTTGTACAAGGGTGTACAAGTGTGTACAAGCTTGTACAAGTGTGTACAAGCTTGTACAAGTGTGTACAAGGGTGTACAGGTTTGTACAAGATTGTACAAGTGTTTACAAGGGTGTACAAGTATGTACAAGAATGTACAAGTTTGTAAAAGGTTGTACAAGTGTGTACAAGGGTGCACAAGTGTGTAAAGGGTGTACAATCGTGTACAAGCTTGTACAAGTGTGTACAAGGGTGTACAGGTTTGTACAAGGTTGTACAAGTGTGTACAAGGTTGTACAAGTGTGTACAAGCTTGTACAAGTGTGTACAAGGTTGTACAAGTGTGTACAAGGTTGTACAAGTGTGTACAAGGTTGTTCAAGTGTGTACATGTTTGTACAAGTGTGTTTAAGTTTGTACAAGGTTGTACAAATGTGTACAAGGGTGTACAAAAGTGTTCAAGGGTGCACAAGTTTGTACAAGGGTGTACAAGTGTGTACAAGCTTGTACAAGTGTGTACAAGCTTGTACAAGTGTGTACAAGCTTGTACAAGTGTGTACAAGGGTGTACAGGTTTGTACAAGGTTGTACAAGTGTGTACAAGGGTGTACAAGTATGTACAAGAATGTAAAATTTTGTACAAGTGTGTACAAGGGTGTACAAGTGTGTACAAGGTTGTAAAAGTGTGTACAAGGTTTTACAATTGTGTACAAGGTTGTACAAGTGTGTACAAGGTTGTACAAGTGTGTACAAGGTTGTACAAGTGTGTACGAGGTTGTACAAGTGTGTACAAGGTTGTACAAGTGTGTACAAGGTTGTACAAGTGTGTACAAGGTTGTACAAGTGTACACAAGTTTGTACAAGTGTGTACAAGTTTGTACAAGTGTGTACAAGTTTGTACAAGGTTGTACAAATGTGTACAAGGGTGTACAAAAGTGTACAAGGGTGCACAAGTTTGTACAAGGGTGTACAAGTGTGTACAAGCTTGTGCAAGTGTGTACAAGCTTGTACAAGTGTGTACAAGAGTGTACAGGTTTGTACAAGGTTGTACAAGTGTGTACAAGGGTGTACAAGTATGTACAAGAATGTACAATTTTGTACAAGTGTGTACAAGTTTGTAAAAGGTTGTACAAGTGTGTACAAGGGTGTACAAGTGTGTACAAGGTTGTACAAGTGTGTACAAGCTTGAACAAGTGTGTACAAGGTTGTACAAGTGTGTACAAGGTTGTACAAGTGTGTACAAGGTTGCACAAGTGTGTACAAGAGTGTACAATCGTGTACAAGCTTGTACAAGTGTGTACAAGGGTGT
Source organism: Macrosteles quadrilineatus (assembly GCF_028750875.1). Taxonomy (NCBI): domain Eukaryota; kingdom Metazoa; phylum Arthropoda; class Insecta; order Hemiptera; family Cicadellidae; genus Macrosteles; species Macrosteles quadrilineatus. The sequence goes on along the minus strand of NW_026543003.1, from coordinate 55,884 downwards.
ACAGGTTTGTACAAGGTTGTACAAGTGTGTACAAGGGTGTACAAGTTTGTACAAGTGTGTACAAGTTTGTACAAGTGTGTACAAGTTTGTACAAGTGTGTACAAGTTTGTACAAGTTTGTACAAATGTATACAAGGGTGTACAAAAGTGTACAAGGGTGCACAAGTTTGTACAAGGGTGTACAAGTGTGTACAAGGTTGTACAAGTGTGTACAAGGTTGTACAAGTGTGTACAAGGTTGTTCATGTGTGTACATGTTTGTACAAGTGTGTTTAAGTTTGTACAAGGTTGTACAAATGTGTACAAGGGTGTACAAAAGTGTTCAAGGGTGCACAAGTTTGTACAAGGGTGTACAAGTGTGTACAAGCTTGTACAAGTGTGTACAAGCTTGTACAAGTGTGTACAAGGGTGTACAGGTTTGTACAAGGTTGTACAAGTGTGTACAAGGGTGTACAAGTATGTACAAGAATGTAAAATTTTGTACAAGTGTGTACAAGGGTGTACCAGTGTGTACAAGGTTGTAAAAGTGTGTACAAGGTTTTACAATTGTGTACAAGGTTGTACAAGTGTGTACAAGGTTGTACAAGTGTGTACGAGGTTGTACAAGTGTGTACAAGGTTGTACAAGTGTGTACAAGGTTGTACAAGTGTGTACAAGGTTGTACAAGTGTGTACAAGGTTGTACAAGTGTACACAAGTTTGTACAAGTGTGTACAAGTTTGTACAAGTGTGTACAAGTTTGTACAAGGTTGTACAAATGTGTACAAGGGTGTACAAAAGTGTACAAGGGTGCACAAGTTTGTACAAGGGTGTACAAGTGTGTACAAGCTTGTCCAAGTGTGTACAAGCTTGTACAAGTGTGTACAAGGGTGTACAGGTTTGTACAAGGTTGTACAAGTGTGTACAAGGGTGTACAAGTATGTACAAGAATGTACAATTTTGTACAAGTGTGTACAAGTTTGTAAAAGGTTGTACAAGTTTGTACAAGGGTGTACAAGTGTGTACAAGGTTGTACAAGTGTGTACAAGCTTGAACAAGTGTGTACAAGGTTGTACAAGTGTGTACAAGGTTGTACAAGTGTGTACAAGGTTGCACAAGTGTGTACAAGAGTGTACAATCGTGTACAAGCTTGTACAAGTGTGTACAAGGGTGTACAGGTTTGTACAAGGTTGTACAAGTGTGTACAAGGTTGTACAAGTGTGTACAAGGGTGTACAAGTTTGTACAAGTGTGTACAAGTTTGTACAAGTGTGTACAAGTTTGTACAAGTTTGTACAAATGTATACAAGGGTGTACAAAAGTGTACAAGGGTGCACAAGTTTGTACAAGGGTGTACAAGTGTGTACAAACTTGTACAAGTGTGTACAAGCTTGTACAAGTGTGTACAAGGGTGTACAGGTTTGTACAATTTTGTACAAGTGTTTACAAGGGTGTACAAGTATGTACAAGAATGTACAAGTTTGTACAAGTGTGTACAAGTTTGTAAAAGGTTGTGCATGTGTGTACAAGGGTGTACAAGTGTGTACAAGGGTGCACAAGTGTGTACAAGGGTGTACAATCGTGTACAAGCTTGTACAAGTGTGTACAAGGGTGTACAGGTTTGTACAAGGTTGTACAATTGTGTACAAGGGTGTACAAATGTATACAAGGATGTAAAAGTTTGTACAAGTGTGTACAAGTTTGTACAAGGTTGTACAAGTAAGTACAAGTTTGTACAAGAATGTACAAGTGTGTACAAGGTTTTACAATTGTGTAAAAGGTTGTACAAGTGTGTACAAGGTTGTACAAGTGTGTACAAGCTTGTACAAGTGTGTACAAGGTTGTACAAGTGTGTACAAGGTTGTACAAGTGTGTACAAGCTTGTACAAGTGTGTACAAGGTTGTACAAGTGTGTACAAGGTTGTTCAAGTGTGTACATGTTTGTACAAGTGTGTTTAAGTTTGTACAAGGTTGTACAAATGTGTACAAGGGTGTACAAAAGTGTTCAAGGGTGCACAAGTTTGTACAAGGGTGTACAAGTGTGTACAAGCTTGTACAAGTGTGTACAAGCTTGTACAAGTGTGTACAAGGGTGTACAGGTTTGTACAAGGTTGTACAAGTGTGTACAAGGGTGTACAAGTATGTACAAGAATGTAAAATTTTGTACAAGTGTGTACAAGGGTGTACAAGTGTGTACAAGGTTGTACAAGTGTGTACAAGGTTTTACAATTGTGTACAAGGTTGTACAAGTGTGTACAAGGTTGTACAAGTGTGTACGAGGTTGTACAAGTGTGTACAAGGTTGTACAAGTGTGTACAAGGTTGTAAAAGTGTGTACAAGGTTGTACAAGTGTACACAAGTTTGTACAAGTGTGTACAAGTTTGTACAAGTTCGTACAAGTTTGTACAAGGTTGTACAAATGTGTACAAGGGTGTACAAAAGTGTACAAGGGTGCACAAGTTTGTACAAGGGTGTACAAGTATGTACAAGCTTGTACAAGTGTGTACAAGCTTGTACAAGTGTGTACAAGGTTGTACAAGTGTGTACAAGGTTGTACAAGTGTACACAAGTTTGTACAAGTGTGTACAAGTTTGTACAAGTGTGTACAAGTTTGTACAAGGTTGTACAAATGTGTACAAGGGTGTACAAAAGTGTACAAGGGTGCACAAGTTTGTACAAGGGTGTACAAGTGTGTACAAGCTTGTCCAAGTGTGTACAAGCTTGTACAAGTGTGTACAAGGGTGTACAGGTTTGTACAAGGTTGTACAAGTGTGTACAAGGGTGTACAAGTATGTACAAGAATGTACAATTTTGTACAAGTGTGTACAAGTTTGTAAAAGGTTGTACAAGTGTGTACAAGGGTGTACAAGTGTGTACAAGGTTGTACAAGTGTGTACAAGCTTGAACAAGTGTGTACAAGGTTGTACAAGTGTGTACAAGGTTGTACAAGTGTGTACAAGGTTGCACAAGTGTGTACAAGAGTGTACAATCGTGTACAAGCTTGTACAAGTGTGTACAAGGGTGTACAGGTTTGTACAAGGTTGTACAAGTGTGTACAAGGTTGTACAAGTGTGTACAAGGGTGTACAAGTTTGTACAAGTGTGTACAAGTTTGTACAAGTGTGTACAAGTTTGTACAAGTTTGTACAAATGTATACAAGGATGTACAAAAGTGTACAAGGGTGCACAAGTTTGTACAAGGGTGTACAAGTGTGTACAAACTTGTACAAGTGTGTACAAGCTTGTACAAGTGTGTACAAGGGTGTACAGGTTTGTACAATTTTGTACAAGTGTTTACAAGGGTGTACAAGTATGTACAAGAATGTACAAGTTTGTGCAAGTGTGTACAAGTTTGTAAAAGGTTGTGCATGTGTGTACAAGGGTGTACAAGTGTGTACAAGGGTGCACAAGTGTGTACAAGGGTGTACAATCGTGTACAAGCTTGTACAAGTGTGTACAAGGGTGTACAGGTTTGTACAAGGTTGTACAAGTGTGTACAAGGGTGTACAAATGTATACAAGGATGTAAAAGTTTGTACAAGTGTGTACAAGTTTGTACAAGGTTGTACAAGTAAGTACAAGTTTGTACAAGAATGTACAAGTGTGTACAAGGTTTTACAATTGTGTAAAAGGTTGTACAAGTGTGTACAAGGTTGTACAAGTGTGTACAAGCTTGTACAAGTGTGTACAAGGTTGTACAAGTGTGTACAAGGTTTTACAAGTGTGTACAAGCTTGTACAAGTGTGTACAAGGTTGTACAAGTGTGTACAAGGTTGTTCAAGTGTGTACATGTTTGTACAAGTGTGTTTAAGTTTGTACAAGGTTATACAAATGTGTACAAGGGTGTACAAAAGTGTTCAAGGGTGCACAAGTTTGTACAAGGGTGTACAAGTGTGTACAAGCTTGTACAAGTGTGTACAAGCTTGTACAAGTGTGTACAAGCTTGTACAAGTGTGTACAAGCTTGTACAAGTGTGTACAAGGGTGTACAGGTTTGTACAAGGTTGTACAAGTGTGTACAAGGGTGTACAAGTATGTACAAGAATGTAAAAATTGTACAAGTGTGTACAAGGGTGTACAAGTGTGTACAAGGTTGTACAAGTGTGTACAAGGTTTTACAATTGTGGACAAGGTTGTACAAGTGTGTACAAGGTTGTACAAGTGTGTACGAGGTTGTACAAGTGTGTACAAGGTTGTACAAGTGTGTACAAGGTTGTACAAGTGTGTACAAGGTTGTACAAGTGTACACAAGTTTGTACAAGTGTGTACAAGTTTGTACAAGTTCGTACAAGTTTGTACAAGGTTGTACAAATGTGTACAAGGGTGTACAAAAGTGTACAAGGGTGCACAAGTTTGTACAAGGGTGTACAAGTGTGTAGAAGCTTGTACAAGTGTGTACAAGCTTGTACAAGTGTGTACAAGCTAGTACAAGTGTGTACAAGGGTGTACAGGTTTGTACAAGGTTGTACAAGTGTGTACAAGGGTGTACAAGTATGTACAAGAATGTACAATTTTGTACAAGTGTGTACAAGTTTGTAAAAGGTTGTACAAGTGTGTACAAGGGTGTACAAGTGTGTACAAGGTTGTACAAGTGTGTACAAGCTTGAACAAGTGTGTACAAGGTTGTACAAGTGTGTACAAGGTTGTACAAGTGTGTACAAGGTTGCACAAGTGTGTACAAGAGTGTACAATCGTGTACAAGCTTGTACAAGTGTGTACAAGGGTGTACAGGTTTGTACAAGGTTGTACAAGTGTGTACAAGGTTGTACAAGTGTGTACAAGGGTGTACAAGTTTGTACAAGTGTGTACAAGTTTGTACAAGTGTGTACAAGTTTGTACAAGTTTGTACAAATGTATACAAGGGTGTACAAAAGTGTACAAGGGTGCACAAGTTTGTACAAGGGTGTACAAGTGTGTACAAGCTTGTACAAGTGTGTACAAGCTTGTACAAGTGTGTACAAGGGTGTACAGGTTTGTACAATTTTGTACAAGTGTTTACAAGGGTGTACAAGTATGTACAAGAATGTACAAGTTTGTACAAGTGTGTACAAGTTTGTAAAAGGTTGTACATGTGTGTACAAGGGTGTACAAGTGTGTACAAGGGTGCACAAGTGTGTACAAGGGTGTACAATCGTGTACAAGCTTGTACAAGTGTGTACAAGGGTGTACAGGTTTGTACAAGGTTGTACAAGTGTGTACAAGGGTGTACAAATGTATACAAGGATGTAAAAGTTTGTACAAGTGTGTACAAGTTTGTACAAGGTTGTACAAGTAAGTACAAGTTTGTACAAGAATGTACAAGTGTGTACAAGGTTTTACAATTGTGTAAAAGGTTGTACAAGTGTGTACAAGGTTGTACAAGTGTGTACAAGCTTGTACAAGTGTGTACAAGGTTGTACAAGTGTGTACAAGGTTGTACAAGTGTGTACAAGCTTGTACAAGTGTGTACAAGGTTGTACAAGTGTGTACAAGGTTGTTCAAGTGTGTACATGTTTGTACAAGTGTATTTAAGTTTGTACAAGGTTGTACAAATGTGTACAAGGGTGTACAAAAGTGTTCAAGGGTGCACAAATTTGTACAAGGGTGTACAAGTGTGTACAAGCTTGTACAAGTGTGTACAAGGGTGTACAGGTTTGTACAAGGTTGTACAAGTGTGTACAAGGGTGTACAAGTATGTACAAGAATGTAAAATTTTGTACAAGTGTGTACAAGGGTGTACAAGTGTGTACAAGGTTGTACAAGTGTGTACAAGGTTTTACAATTGTGTACAAGGTTGTACAAGTGTGTACAAGGTTGTACAAGTGTGTACGAGGTTGTACAAGTGTGTACAAGGTTGTACAAGTGTGTACAAGGTTGTACAAGTGTGTACAAGGTTGTACAAGTGTACACAAATTTGTACAAGTGTGTACAAGTTTGTACAAGTGTGTACAAGTTTGTACAAGGTTGTACAAGTTTGTAAAAGGTTGTACATGTGTGTACAAGGGTGTACAAGTGTGTACAAGGGTGCACAAGTGTGTACAAGGGTGTACAATCGTGTACAAGCTTGTACAAGTGTGTACAAGGGTGTACAGGTTTGTACAAGGTTGTACAAGTGTGTACAAGGGTGTACAAATGTATACAAGGATGTAAAAGTTTGTACAAGTGTGTACAAGTTTGTACAAGGTTGTACAAGTAAGTACAAGTTTGTACAAGAATGTACAAGTGTGTACAAGGTTTTACAATTGTGTAAAAGGTTGTACAAGTGTGTACAAGGTTGTACAAGTGTGTACAAGCTTGTACAAGTTTGTACAAGGTTGTACAAGTGTGTACAAGGTTGTACAAGTGTGTACAAGCTTTTACAAGTGTGTACAAGGTTGTACAAGTGTGTACAAGGTTGTTCAAGTGTGTACATGTTTGTACAAGTGTATTTAAGTTTGTACAAGGTTGTACAAATGTGTACAAGGGTGTACAAAAGTGTTCAAGGGTGCACAAATTTGTACAAGGGTGTACAAGTGTGTACAAGCTTGTACAAGTGTGTACAAGCTTGTACAAGTGTGTACAAGCTTGTACAAGTGTGTACAAGGGTGTACAGGTTTGTACAAGGTTGTACAAGTGTGTACAAGGGTGTACAAGCATGTACAAGAATGTAAAATTTTGTACAAGTGTGTACAAGGGTGTACAAGTGTGTACAAGAATGTACAAGTGTGTACAAGGTTTTACAATTGTGTAAAAGGTTGTACAAGTGTGTACAAGCTTGTACAAGTGTGTACAAGCTTGTACAAGTGTGTACAAGGGTGTACAGGTTTGTACAAGGTTGTACAAGTGTGTACAAGGGTGTACAAGTATGTACAAGAATGTAAAATTTTGTACAAGTGTGTACAAGGGTGTACAAGTGTGTACAAGGTTGTACAAGTGTGTACAAGGTTTTACAATTGTGTACAAGGTTGTACAAGTGTGTACAAGGTTGTACAAGTGTGTACGAGGTTGTACAAGTGTGTACAAGGTTGTACAAGTGTGTACAAGGTTGTACAAGTGTGTACAAGGTTGTACAAGTGTACACAAGTTTGTACAAGTGTGTACAAGTTTGTACAAGTTCGTACAAGTTTGTACAAGGTTGTACAAATGTGTACAAGGGTGTACAAAAGTGTACAAGGGTGCACAAGTTTGTACAAGGGTGTACAAGTGTGTACAAGCTTGTACAAGTGTGTACAAGCTTGTACAAGTGTGTACAAGGTTGTACAAGTGTGTACAAGGTTGTACAAGTGTACACAAGTTTGTACAAGTGTGTACAAGTTTGTACAAGTGTGTACAAGTTTGTACAAGGTTGTACAAATGTGTACAAGGGTGTACAAAAGTGTACAAGGGTGCACAAGTTTGTACAAGGGTGTACAAGTGTGTACAAGTTGTCCAAGTGTGTACAAGCTTGTACAAGTGTGTACAAGGGTGTACAGGTTTGTACAAGGTTGTACAAGTGGGTACAAGGGTGTACAAGTATGTACAAGAATGTACAATTTTGTACAAGTGTGTACAAGTTTGTAAAAGGTTGTACAAGTGTGTACAAGGGTGTACAAGTGTGTACAAGGTTGTACAAGTGTGTACAAGCTTGAACAAGTGTGTACAAGGTTGTACAAGTGTGTACAAGGTTTTACAATTGTGTAAAAGGTTGTACAAGTGTGTACAAGGTTGTACAAGTGTGTACAAGCTTGTACAAGTGTGTACAAGGTTGTACAAGTGTGTACAAGGTTGTACAAGTGTGTACAAGCTTGTACAAGTGTGTACAAGGTTGTACAAGTGTGTACAAGGTTGTTCAAGTGTGTACATGTTTGTACAAGTGTATTTAAGTTTGTACAAGGTTGTACAAATGTGTACAAGGGTGTACAAAAGTGTTCAAGGGTGCACAAATTTGTACAAGGGTGTACAAGTCTGTACAAGCTTGTACAAGTGTGTACAAGGGTGTACAGGTTTGTACAAGGTTGTACAAGTGTGTACAAGGGTGTACAAGTATGTACAAGAATGTAAAATTTTGTACAAGTGTGTACAAGGGTGTACAAGTGTGTACAAGGTTGTACAAGTGTGTACAAGGTTTTACAATTGTGTACAAGGTTGTACAAGTGTGTACAAGGTTGTACAAGTGTGTACGAGGTTGTACAAGTGTGTACAAGGTTGTACAAGTGTGTACAAGGTTGTACAAGTGTGTACAAGGTTGTACAAGTGTACACAAGTTTGTACAAGTGTGTACAAGTTTGTACAAGTGTGTACAAGTTTGTACAAGGTTGTACAAGTTTGTAAAAGGTTGTACATGTGTGTACAAGGGTGTACAAGTGTGTACAAGGGTGCACAAGTGTGTACAAGGGTGTACAATCGTGTACAAGCTTGTACAAGTGTGTACAAGGGTGTACAGGTTTGTACAAGGTTGTACAAGTGTGTACAAGGGTGTACAAATGTATACAAGGATGTAAAAGTTTGTACAAGTGTGTACAAGTTTGTACAAGGTTGTACAAGTAAGTACAAGTTTGTACAAGAATGTACAAGTGTGTACAAGGTTTTACAATTGTGTAAAAGGTTGTACAAGTGTGTACAAGGTTGTACAAGTGTGTACAAGCTTGTACAAGTGTGTACAAGGTTGTACAAGTGTGTACAAGGTTGTACAAGTGTGTACAAGCTTTTACAAGTGTGTACAAGGTTGTACAAGTGTGTACAAGGTTGTTCAAGTGTGTACATGTTTGTACAAGTGTATTTAAGTTTGTACAAGGTTGTACAAATGTGTACAAGGGTGTACAAAAGTGTTCAAGGGTGCACAAATTTGTACAAGGGTGTTCAAGTGTGTACAAGCTTGTACAAGTGTGTACAAGCTTGTACAAGTGTGTACAAGCTTGTACAAGTGTGTACAAGGGTGTACAGGTTTGTACAAGGTTGTACAAGTGTGTACAAGGGTGTACAAGCATGTACAAGAATGTAAAATTTTGTACAAGTGTGTACAAGGGTGTACAAGTGTGTACAAGAATGTACAAGTGTGTACAAGGTTTTACAATTGTGTAAAAGGTTGTACAAGTGTGTACAAGGTTGTACAAGTGTGTACAATCTTGTACAAGTGTGTACAAGGTTGTACAAGTGTGTACAAGGTTGTACAAGTGTGTACAAGCTTGTACAAGTGTGTACAAGCTTGTACAAGTGTGTACAAGCTTGTACAAGTGTGTACAAGCTTGTACAAGTGTGTACAAGGGTGTACAGGTTTGTACAAGGTTGTACAAGTGTGTACAAGGGTGTACAAGTATGTACAAGAATGTAAAATTTTGTACAAGTGTGTACAAGGGTGTACAAGTGTGTACAAGGTTGTACAAGTGTGTACAAGGTTTTACAATTGTGTACAAGGTTGTACAAGTGTGTACAAGGTTGTACAAGTGTGTACGAGGTTGTACAAGTGTGTACAAGGTTGTACAAGTGTGTACAAGGTTGTACAAGTGTGTACAAGGTTGTACAAGTGTACACAAGTTTGTACAAGTGTGTACAAGTTTGTACAAGTTCGTACAAGTTTGTACAAGGTTGTACAAATGTGTACAAGGGTGTACAAAAGTGTACAAGGGTGCACAAGTTTGTACAAGTGTGTACAAGTGTGTACAAGCTTGTACAAGTGTGTACAAGCTTGTACAAGTGTGTACAAGGTTGTACAAGTGTGTACAAGGTTGTACAAGTGTACACAAGTTTGTACAAGTGTGTACAAGTTTGTACAAGTGTGTACAAGTTTGTACAAGGTTGTACAAATGTGTACAAGGGTGTACAAAAGTGTACAAGGGTGCACAAGTTTGTACAAGGGTGTACAAGTGTGTACAAGCTTGTCCAAGTGTGTACAAGCTTGTACAAGTGTGTACAAGGGTGTACAGGTTTGTACAAGGTTGTACAAGTGGGTACAAGGGTGTACAAGTATGTACAAGAATGTACAATTTTGTACAAGTGTGTACAAGTTTGTAAAAGGTTGTACAAGTGTGTACAAGGGTGTACAAGTGTGTACAAGGTTGTACAAATGTGTACAAGCTTGAACAAGTGTGTACAAGGTTGTACAAGTGTGTACAAGGTTGTACAAGTGTGTACAAGGTTGCACAAGTGTGTACAAGAGTGTACAATCGTGTACAAGCTTGTACAAGTGTGTACAAGGGTGTACAGGTTTGTACAAGGTTGTACAAGTGTGTACAAGGTTGTACAAGTGTGTACAAGGGTGTACAAGTTTGTACAAGTGTGTACAAGTTTGTACAAGTGTGTACAAGTTTGTACAAGTTTGTACAAATGTATACAAGGGTGTACAAAAGTGTACAAGGGTGCACAAGTTTGTACAAGGGTGTACAAGTGTGTACAAACTTGTACAAGTGTGTACAAGCTTGTACAAGTGTGTACAAGGGTGTACAGGTTTGTACAATTTTGTACAAGTGTTTACAAGGGTGTACAAGTATGTACAAGAATGTACAAGTTTGTACAAGTGTGTACAAGTTTGTAAAAGGTTGTGCATGTGTGTACAAGGGTGTACAAGTGTGTACAAGGGTGCACAAGTGTGTACAAGGGTGTACAATCGTGTACAAGCTTGTACAAGTGTGTACAAGGGTGTACAGGTTTGTACAAGGTTGTACAAGTGTGTACAAGGGTGTACAAATGTATACAAGGATGTAAAAGTTTGTACAAGTGTGTACAAGTTTGTACAAGGTTGTACAAGTAAGTACAAGTTTGTACAAGAATGTACAAGTGTGTACAAGGTTTTACAATTGTGTAAAAGGTTGTACAAGTGTGTACAAGGTTGTACAAGTGTGTACAAGCTTGTACAAGTGTGTACAAGGTTGTACAAGTGTGTACAAAGTTGTACAAGTGTGTACAAGCTTGTACAAGTGTGTACAAGGTTGTACAAGTGTGTACAAGGTTGTTCAAGTGTGTACATGTTTGTACAAGTGTGTTTAAGTTTGTACAAGGTTGTACAAATGTGTACAAGGGTGTACAAAAGTGTTCAAGGGTGCACAAGTTTGTACAAGGGTGTACAAGTGTGTACAAGCTTGTACAAGTGTGTACAAGCTTGTACAAGTGTGTACAAGCTTGTACAAGTGTGTACAAGCTTGTACAAGTGTGTACAAGGGTGTACAGGTTTGTACAAGGTTGTACAAGTGTGTACAAGGGTGTACAAGTATGTACAAGAATGTAAAATTTTGTACAAGTGTGTACAAGGGTGTACAAGTGTGTACAAGGTTGTACAAGTGTGTACAAGGTTTTACAATTGTGGACAAGGTTGTACAAGTGTGTACAAGGTTGTACAAGTGTGTACGAGGTTGTACAAGTGTGTACAAGGTTGTACAAGTGTGTACAAGGTTGTACAAGTGTGTACAAGGTTGTACAAGTGTACACAAGTTTGTACAAGTGTGTACAAGTTTGTACAAGTTCGTACAAGTTTGTACAAGGTTGAACAAATGTGTACAAGGGTGTACAAAAGTGTACAAGGGTGCACAAGTTTGTACAAGGGTGTACAAGTGTGTACAAGCTTGTACAAGTGTGTACAAGCTTGTACAAGTGTGTACAAGCTAGTACAAGTGTGTACAAGGGTGTACAGGTTTGTACAAGGTTGTACAAGTGTGTACAAGGGTGTACAAGTATGTACAAGAATGTAAAATTTTGTACAAGTGTGTACAAGGGTGTACAAGTGTGTACAAGGTTGTACAAGTGTGTACAAGGTTTTACAATTGTGTACAAGGTTGTACAAGTGTGTACAAGGTTGTACAAGTGTGTACGAGGTTGTACAAGTGTGTACAAGGTTGTACAAGTGTGTACAAGGTTGTACAAGTGTGTACAAGGTTGTACAAGTGTACACAAGTTTGTACAAGTGTGTACAAGTTTGTACAAGTTCGTACAAGTTTGTACAAGGTTGTACAAATGTGTACAAGGGTGTACAAAAGTGTACAAGGGTGCACAAGTTTGTACAAGGGTGTACAAGTGTGTACAAGCTTGTACAAGTGTGTACAAGCTTGTACAAGTGTGTACAAGGTTGTACAAGTGTGTACAAGGTTGTACAAGTGTACACAAGTTTGTACAAGTGTGTACAAGTTTGTACAAGTGTGTACAAGTTTGTACAAGGTTGTACAAATGTGTACAAGGGTGTACAAAAGTGTACAAGGGTGCACAAGTTTGTACAAGGGTGTACAAGTGTGTACAAGTTGTCCAAGTGTGTACAAGCTTGTACAAGTGTGTACAAGGGTGTACAGGTTTGTACAAGGTTGTACAAGTGGGTACAAGGGTGTACAAGTATGTACAAGAATGTACAATTTTGTACAAGTGTGTACAAGTTTGTAAAAGGTTGTACAAGTGTGTACAAGGGTGTACAAGTGTGTACAAGGTTGTACAAGTGTGTACAAGCTTGAACAAGTGTGTACAAGGTTGTACAAGTGTGTACAAGGTTTTACAATTGTGTAAAAGGTTGTACAAGTGTGTACAAGGTTGTACAAGTGTGTACAAGCTTGTACAAGTGTGTACAAGGTTGTACAAGTGTGTACAAGGTTGTACAAGTGTGTACAAGCTTGTACAAGTGTGTACAAGGTTGTACAAGTGTGTACAAGGTTGTTCAAGTGTGTACATGTTTGTACAAGTGTATTTAAGTTTGTACAAGGTTGTACAAATGTGTACAAGGGTGTACAAAAGTGTTCAAGGGTGCACAAATTTGTACAAGGGTGTACAAGTGTGTACAAGCTTGTACAAGTGTGTACAAGGGTGTACAGGTTTGTACAAGGTTGTACAAGTGTGTACAAGGGTGTACAAGTATGTACAAGAATGTAAAATTTTGTACAAGTGTGTACAAGGGTGTACAAGTGTGTACAAGGTTGTACAAGTGTGTACAAGGTTTTACAATTGTGTACAAGGTTGTACAAGTGTGTACAAGGTTGTACAAGTGTGTACGAGGTTGTACAAGTGTGTACAAGGTTGTACAAGTGTGTACAAGGTTGTACAAGTGTGTACAAGGTTGTACAAGTGTACACAAGTTTGTACAAGTGTGTACAAGTTTGTACAAGTGTGTACAAGTTTGTACAAGGTTGTACAAGTTTGTAAAAGGTTGTACATGTGTGTACAAGGGTGTACAAGTGTGTACAAGGGTGCACAAGTGTGTACAAGGGTGTACAATCGTGTACAAGCTTGTACAAGTGTGTACAAGGGTGTACAGGTTTGTACAAGGTTGTACAAGTGTGTACAAGGGTGTACAAATGTATACAAGGATGTAAAAGTTTGTACAAGTGTGTACAAGTTTGTACAAGGTTGTACAAGTAAGTACAAGTTTGTACAAGAATGTACAAGTGTGTACAAGGTTTTACAATTGTGTAAAAGGTTGTACAAGTGTGTACAAGGTTGTACAAGTGTGTACAAGCTTGTACAAGTGTGTACAAGGTTGTACAAGTGTGTACAAGGTTGTACAAGTGTGTACAAGCTTTTACAAGTGTGTACAAGGTTGTACAAGTGTGTACAAGGTTGTTCAAGTGTGTACATGTTTGTACAAGTGTATTTAAGTTTGTACAAGGTTGTACAAATGTGTACAAGGGTGTACAAAAGTGTTCAAGGGTGCACAAATTTGTACAAGGGTGTACAAGTGTGTACAAGCTTGTACAAGTGTGTACAAGCTTGTACAAGTGTGTACAAGCTTGTACAAGTGTGTACAAGGGTGTACAGGTTTGTACAAGGTTGTACAAGTGTGTACAAGGGTGTACAAGCATGTACAAGAATGTAAAATTTTGTACAAGTGTGTACAAGGGTGTACAAGTGTGTACAAGAATGTACAAGTGTGTACAAGGTTTTACAATTGTGTAAAAGGTTGTACAAGTGTGTACAAGGTTGTACAAGTGTGTACAATCTTGTACAAGTGTGTACAAGGTTGTACAAGTGTGTACAAGGTTGTACAAGTGTGTACAAGCTTGTACAAGTGTGTACAAGCTTGTACAAGTGTGTACAAGCTTGTACAAGTGTGTACAAGCTTGTACAAGTGTGTACAAGGGTGTACAGGTTTGTACAAGGTTGTACAAGTGTGTACAAGGGTGTACAAGTATGTACAAGAATGTAAAATTTTGTACAAGTGTGTACAAGGGTGTACAAGTGTGTACAAGGTTGTACAAGTGTGTACAAGGTTTTACAATTGTGTACAAGGTTGTACAAGTGTGTACAAGGTTGTACAAGTGTGTACGAGGTTGTACAAGTGTGTACAAGGTTGTACAAGTGTGTACAAGGTTGTACAAGTGTGTACAAGGTTGTACAAGTGTACACAAGTTTGTACAAGTGTGTACAAGTTTGTACAAGTTCGTACAAGTTTGTACAAGGTTGTACAAATGTGTACAAGGGTGTACAAAAGTGTACAAGGGTGCACAAGTTTGTACAAGGGTGTACAAGTGTGTACAAGCTTGTACAAGTGTGTACAAGCTTGTACAAGTGTGTACAAGGTTGTACAAGTGTGTACAAGGTTGTACAAGTGTACACAAGTTTGTACAAGTGTGTACAAGTTTGTACAAGTGTGTACAAGTTTGTACAAGGTTGTACAAATGTGTACAAGGGTGTACAAAAGTGTACAAGGGTGCACAAGTTTGTACAAGGGTGTACAAGTGTGTACAAGCTTGTCCAAGTGTGTACAAGCTTGTACAAGTGTGTACAAGGGTGTACAGGTTTGTACAAGGTTGTACAAGTGGGTACAAGGGTGTACAAGTATGTACAAGAATGTACAATTTTGTACAAGTGTGTACAAGTTTGTAAAAGGTTGTACAAGTGTGTACAAGGGTGTACAAGTGTGTACAAGGTTGTACAAATGTGTACAAGCTTGAACAAGTGTGTACAAGGTTGTACAAGTGTGTACAAGGTTGTACAAGTGTGTACAAGGTTGCACAAGTGTGTACAAGAGTGTACAATCGTGTACAAGCTTGTACAAGTGTGTACAAGGGTGTACAGGTTTGTACAAGGTTGTACAAGTGTGTACAAGGTTGTACAAGTGTGTACAAGGGTGTACAAGTTTGTACAAGTGTGTACAAGTTTGTACAAGTGTGTACAAGTTTGTACAAGTTTGTACAAATGTATACAAGGGTGTACAAAAGTGTACAAGGGTGCACACGTTTGTACAAGGGTGTACAAGTGTGTACAAACTTGTACAAGTGTGTACAAGCTTGTACAAGTGTGTACAAGGGTGTACAGGTTTGTACAATTTTGTACAAGTGTTTACAAGGGTGTACAAGTATGTACAAGAATGTACAAGTTTGTACAAGTGTGTACAAGTTTGTAAAAGGTTGTGCATGTGTGTACAAGGGTGTACAAGTGTGTACAAGGGTGCACAAGTGTGTACAAGGGTGTACAATCGTGTACAAGCTTGTACAAGTGTGTACAAGGGTGTACAGGTTTGTACAAGGTTGTACAAGTGTGTACAAGGGTGTACAAATGTATACAAGGATGTAAAAGTTTGTACAAGTGTGTACAAGTTTGTACAAGGTTGTACAAGTAAGTACAAGTTTGTACAAGAATGTACAAGTGTGTACAAGGTTTTACAATTGTGTAAAAGGTTGTACAAGTGTGTACAAGGTTGTACAAGTGTGTACAAGCTTGTACAAGTGTGTACAAGGTTGTACAAGTGTGTACAAAGTTGTACAAGTGTGTACAAGCTTGTACAAGTGTGTACAAGGTTGTACAAGTGTGTACAAGGTTGTTCAAGTGTGTACATGTTTGTACAAGTGTGTTTAAGTTTGTACAAGGTTGTACAAATGTGTACAAGGGTGTACAAAAGTGTTCAAGGGTGCACAAGTTTGTACAAGGGTGTACAAGTGTGTACAAGCTTGTACAAGTGTGTACAAGCTTGTACAAGTGTGTACAAGCTTGTACAAGTGTGTACAAGCTTGTACAAGTGTGTACAAGGGTGTACAGGTTTGTACAAGGTTGTACAAGTGTGTACAAGGGTGTACAAGTATGTACAAGAATGTAAAATTTTGTACAAGTGTGTACAAGGGTGTACAAGTGTGTACAAGGTTGTACAAGTGTGTACAAGGTTTTACAATTGTGGACAAGGTTGTACAAGTGTGTACAAGGTTGTACAAGTGTGTACGAGGTTGTACAAGTGTGTACAAGGTTGTACAAGTGTGTACAAGGTTGTACAAGTGTGTACAAGGTTGTACAAGTGTACACAAGTTTGTACAAGTGTGTACAAGTTTGTACAAGTTCGTACAAGTTTGTACAAGGTTGAACAAATGTGTACAAGGGTGTACAAAAGTGTACAAGGGTGCACAAGTTTGTACAAGGGTGTACAAGTGTGTACAAGCTTGTACAAGTGTGTACAAGCTTGTACAAGTGTGTACAAGCTAGTACAAGTGTGTACAAGGGTGTACAGGTTTGTACAAGGTTGTACAAGTGTGTACAAGGGTGTACAAGTATGTACAAGAATGTACAATTTTGTACAAGTGTGTACAAGTTTGTAAAAGGTTGTACAAGTGTGTACAAGGGTGTACAAGTATGTACAAGGTTGTACAAGTGTGTACAAGCTTGAACAAGTGTGTACAAGGTTGTACAAGTGTGTACAAGGTTGTACAAGTGTGTACAAGGTTGCACAAGTGTGTACAAGAGTGTACAATCGTGTACAAGCTTGTACAAGTGTGTACAAGGGTGTACAGGTTTGTACAAGGTTGTACAAGTGTGTACAAGGTTGTACAAGTGTGTACAAGGGTGTACAAGTTTGTACAAGTGTGTACAAGTTTGTACAAGTGTGTACAAGTTTGTATAAGTTTGTACAAATGTATACAAGGGTGTACAAAAGTGTACAAGGGTGCACAAGTTTGTACAAGGGTGTACAAGTGTGTACAAGCTTGTACAAGTGTGTACAAGCTTGTACAAGTGTGTACAAGGGTGTACAGGTTTGTACAATTTTGTACAAGTGTTTACAAGGGTGTACAAGTATGTACAAGAATGTACAAGTTTGTACAAGGTTGTACAAGTGTGTACAAGCTTGTACAAGTGTGTACAAGGTTGTACAAGTGTGTACAAGGTTGTTCAAGTGTGTACATGTTTGTACAAGTGTATTTAAGTTTGTACAAGGTTGTACAAATGTGTACAAGGGTGTACAAAAGTGTTCAAGGGTGCACAAATTTGTACAAGGGTGTACAAGTGTGTACAAGCTTGTACAAGTGTGTACAAGGGTGTACAGGTTTGTACAAGGTTGTACAAGTGTGTACAAGGGTGTACAAGTATGTACAAGAATGTAAAATTTTGTACAAGTGTGTACAAGGGTGTACAAGTGTGTACAAGGTTGTACAAGTGTGTACAAGGTTTTACAATTGTGTACAAGGTTGTACAAGTGTGTACAAGGTTGTACAAGTGTGTACGAGGTTGTACAAGTGTGTACAAGGTTGTACAAGTGTGTACAAGGTTGTACAAGTGTGTACAAGGTTGTACAAGTGTACACAAGTTTGTACAAGTGTGTACAAGTTTGTACAAATGTGTACAAGTTTGTACAAGGTTGTACAAGTTTGTAAAAGGTTGTACATGTGTGTACAAGGGTGTACAAGTGTGTACAAGGGTGCACAAGTGTGTACAAGGGTGTACAATCGTGTACAAGCTTGTACAAGTGTGTACAAGGGTGTACAGGTTTGTACAAGGTTGTACAAGTGTGTACAAGGGTGTACAAATGTATACAAGGATGTAAAAGTTTGTACAAGTGTGTACAAGTTTGTACAAGGTTGTACAAGTAAGTACAAGTTTGTACAAGAATGTACAAGTGTGTACAAGGTTTTACAATTGTGTAAAAGGTTGTACAAGTGTGTACAAGGTTGTACAAGTGTGTACAAGCTTGTACAAGTGTGTACAAGGTTGTACAAGTGTGTACAAGGTTGTACAAGTGTGTACAAGCTTTTACAAGTGTGTACAAGGTTGTACAAGTGTGTACAAGGTTGTTCAAGTGTGTACATGTTTGTACAAGTGTATTTAAGTTTGTACAAGGTTGTACAAATGTGTACAAGGGTGTACAAAAGTGTTCAAGGGTGCACAAATTTGTACAAGGGTGTACAAGTGTGTACAAGCTTGTACAAGTGTGTACAAGGGTGTACAGGTTTGTACAAGGTTGTACAAGTGTGTACAAGTATGTACAAGAATGTAAAATTTTGTACAAGTGTGTACAAGGGTGTACAAGTGTGTACAAGGTTGTACAAGTGTGTACAAGGTTTTACAATTGTGTACAAGGTTGTACAAGTGTGTAAAAGGTTGTACAAGTGTGTACGAGGTTGTACAAGTGTGTACGAGGTTGTACAAGTGTGTACAAGGTTGTACAAGTGTGTACAAGGTTGTACAAGTGTGTACAAGGTTGTACAAGTGTACACAAGTTTGTACAAGTGTGTACAAGTTTGTACAAGTGTGTACAAGTTTGTACAAGGTTGTATAAATGTGTACAAGGGTGTACAAAAGTGTACAAGGGTGCACAAGTTTGTACAAGGGTGTACAAGTGTGTACAAGCTTGTACAAGTGTGTACAAGCTTGTACAAGTGTGTACAAGGGTGTACAGGTTTGTACAAGGTTGTACAAGTGTGTACAAGGGTGTACAAGTATGTACAAGAATGTACAATTTTGTACAAGTGTGTACAAGTTTGTAAAAGGTTGTACAAGTGTGTACAAGGGTGTACAAGTGTGTACAAGGTTGTACAAGTGTGTACAAGCTTGAACAAGTGTGTACAAGGTTGTACAAGTGTGTACAAGGTTGTACAAGTGTGTACAAGGTTGCACAAGTGTGTACAAGAGTGTACAATCGTGTACAAGCTTGTACAAGTGTGTACAAGGGTGTACAGGTTTGTACAAGGTTGTACAAGTGTGTACAAGGTTGTACAAGTGTGTACAAGGGTGTACAAGTTTGTACAAGTGTGTACAAGTTTGTACAAGTGTGTACAAGTTTGTACAAGTTTGTACAAATGTATACAAGGGTGTACAAAAGTGTACAAGGGTGCACAAGTTTGTACAAGGGTGTACAAGTGTGTACAAGCTTGTACAAGTGTGTACAAGCTTGTACAAGTGTGTACAAGGGTGTACAGGTTTGTACAATTTTGTACAAGTGTTTACAAGGGTGTACAAGTATGTACAAGAATGTACAAGTTTGTACAAGTGTGTACAAGTTTGTACAAGGTTGTACAAGTGTGTACAAACTTGTACAAGTGTGTACAAGGTTGTACAAGTGTGTACAAGGTTTTTCAAGTGTGTACATGTTTGTACAAGTGTGTTTAAGTTTGTACAAGGTTGTACAAATGTGTACAAGGGTGTACAAAAGTGTTTAAGGGTGCACAAATTTGTACAAGGGTGTACAAGTGTGTACAAGCTTGTACAAGTGTGTACAAGCTTGTACAAGTGTGTACAAGGGTGTACAGGTTTGTACAAGGTTGTACAAGTGTGTACAAGGGTGTAAAAGGTTGTGCATGTGTGTACAAGGGTGTACAAGTGTGTACAAGGGTGCACAAGTGTGTACAAGGGTGTACAATCGTGTACAAGCTTGTACAAGTGTGTACAAGGGTGTACAGGTTTGTACAAGGTTGTACAAGTGTGTACAAGGGTGTACAAATGTATACAAGGATGTAAAAGTTTGTACAAGTGTGTACAAGTTTGTACAAGGTTGTACAAGTAAGTACAAGTTTGTACAAGAATGTACAAGTGTGTACAAGGTTTTACAATTGTGTAAAAGGTTGTACAAGTGTGTACAAGGTTGTACAAGTGTGTACAAGCTTGTACAAGTGTGTACAAGGTTGTACAAGTGTGTACAAGCTTGTACAAGTGTGTACAAGCTTGTACAAGTGTGTACAAGGTTGTACAAGTGTGTACAAGGTTGTTCAAGTGTGTACATGTTTGTACAAGTGTGTTTAAGTTTGTACAAGGTTGTACAAATGTGTACAAGGGTGTACAAAAGTGTTCAAGGGTGCACAAGTTTGTACAAGGGTGTACAAGTGTGTACAAGCTTGTACAAGTGTGTACAAGCTTGTACAAGTGTGTACAAGCTTGTACAAGTGTGTACAAGCTTGTACAAGTGTGTACAAGGGTGTACAGGTTTGTACAAGGTTGTACAAGTGTGTACAAGGGTGTACAAGTATGTACAAGAATGTAAAATTTTGTACAAGTGTGTACAAGGGTGTACAAGTGTGTACAAGGTTGTACAAGTGTGTACAAGGTTTTACAATTGTGTACAAGGTTGTACAAGTGTGTACAAGGTTGTACAAGTGTGTACGAGGTTGTACAAGTGTGTACAAGGTTGTACAAGTGTGTACAAGGTTGTACAAGTGTGTACAAGGTTGTACAAGTGTACACAAGTTTGTACAAGTGTGTACAAGTTTGTACAAGTTCGTACAAGTTTGTACAAGGTTGTACAAATGTGTACAAGGGTGTACAAAAGTGTACAAGGGTGCACAAGTTTGTACAAGGGTGTACAAGTGTGTACAAGCTTGTACAAGTGTGTACAAGCTTGTACAAGTGTGTACAAGCTAGTACAAGTGTGTACAAGGGTGTACAGGTTTGTACAAGGTTGTACAAGTGTGTACAAGGGTGTACAAGTATGTACAAGAATGTACAATTTTGTACAAGTGTGTACAAGTTTGTAAAAGGTTGTACAAGTGTGTACAAGGGTGTACAAGTGTGTACAAGGTTGTACAAGTGTGTACAAGCTTGAACAAGTGTGTACAAGGTTGTACAAGTGTGTACAAGGTTGTACAAGTGTGTACAAGGTTGCACAAGTGTGTACAAGAGTGTACAATCGTGTACAAGCTTGTACAAGTGTGTACAAGGGTGTACAGGTTTGTACAAGGTTGTACAAGTGTGTGCAAGGTTGTACAAGTGTGTACTAGGGTGTACAAGTTTGTACAAGTGTGTACAAGTTTGTACAATTGTGTACAAGTTTGTACAAGTTTGTACAAATGTATACAAGGGTGTACAAAAGTGTACAAGGGTGCACAAGTTTGTACAAGGGTGTACAAGTGTGTACAAGCTTGTACAAGTGTGTACAAGCTTGTACAAGTGTGTACAAGGGTGTACAGGTTTGTACAATTTTGTACAAGTGTTTACAAGGGTGTACAAGTATGTACAAGAATGTACAAGTTTGTACAAGTGTGTACAAGTTTGTAAAAGGTTGTACATGTGTGTACAAGGGTGTACAAGTGTGTACAAGGGTGCACAAGTGTGTACAAGGGTGTACAATCGTGTACAAGCTTGTACAAGTGTGTACAAGGGTGTACAGGTTTGTACAAGGTTGTACAAGTGTGTACAAGGGTGTACAAATGTATACAAGGATGTAAAAGTTTGTACAAGTGTGTACAAGTTTGTACAAGGTTGTACAAGTAAGTACAAGTTTGTACAAGAATGTACAAGTGTGTACAAGGTTTTACAATTGTGTAAAAGGTTGTACAAGTGTGTACAAGGTTGTACAAGTGTGTACAAGCTTGTACAAGTGTGTACAAGGTTGTACAAGTGTGTACAAGGTTGTACAAGTGTGTACAAGCTTGTACAAGTGTGTACAAGGTTGTACAAGTGTGTACAAGGTTGTTCAAGTGTGTACATGTTTGTACAAGTGTATTTAAGTTTGTACAAGGTTGTACAAATGTGTACAAGGGTGTACAAAAGTGTTCAAGGGTGCACAAATTTGTACAAGGGTGTACAAGTGTGTACAAGCTTGTACAAGTGTGTACAAGCTTGTACAAGTGTGTACAAGCTTGTACAAGTGTGTACAAGGGTGTACAGGTTTGTACAAGGTTGTACAAGTGTGTACAAGGGTGTACAAGTATGTACAAGAATGTAAAATTTTGTACAAGTGTGTACAAGGGTGTACAAGTGTGTACAAGGTTGTACAAGTGTGTACAAGGTTTTACAATTGTGTACAAGGTTGTACAAGTGTGTACAAGGTTGTACAAGTGTGTACGAGGTTGTACAAGTGTGTACAAGGTTGTACAAGTGTGTACAAGGTTGTACAAGTGTGTACAAGGTTGTACAAGTGTACACAAGTTTGTACAAGTGTGTACAAGTTTGTACAAGTGTGTACAAGTTTGTACAAGGTTGTACAAGTTTGTAAAAGGTTGTACATGTGTGTACAAGGGTGTACAAGTGTGTACAAGGGTGCACAAGTGTGTACAAGGGTGTACAATCGTGTACAAGCTTGTACAAGTGTGTACAAGGGTGTACAGGTTTGTACAAGGTTGTACAAGTGTGTACAAGGGTGTACAAATGTATACAAGGATGTAAAAGTTTGTACAAGTGTGTACAAGTTTGTACAAGGTTGTACAAGAAAGTACAAGTTTGTACAAGAATGTACAAGTGTGTACAAGGTTTTACAATTGTGTAAAAGGTTGTACAATTGTGTACAAGGTTGTACAAGTGTGTACAAGCTTGTACAAGTGTGTACAAGGTTGTACAAGTGTGTACAAGGTTGTACAAGTGTGTACAAGCTTGTACAAGTGTGTACAAGGTTGTACAAGTGTGTACAAGGTTGTTCAAGTGTGTACATGTTTGTACAAGTGTATTTAAGTTTGTACAAGGTTGTACAAATGTGTACAAGGGTGTACAAAAGTGTTCAAGGGTGCACAAATTTGTACAAGGGTGTACAAGTGTGTACAAGCTTGTACAAGTGTGTACAAGCTTGTACAAGTGTGTACAAGCTTGTACAAGTGTGTACAAGGGTGTACAGGTTTGTACAAGGTTGTACAAGTGTGTACAAGGGTGTACAAGTATGTACAAGAATGTAAAATTTTGTACAAGTGTGTACAAGGGTGTACAAGTGTGTACAAGGTTGTACAAGTGTGTACAAGGTTTTACAATTGTGTACAAGGTTGTACAAGTGTGTACAAGGTTGTACAAGTGTGTACGAGGTTGTACAAGTGTGTACAAGGTTGTACAAGTGTGTACAAGGTTGTCCAAGTGTGTACAAGGTTGTACAAGTGTACACAAGTTTGTACAAGTGTGTACAAGTTTGTACAAGTGTGTACAAGTTTGTACAAGGTTGTACAAATGTGTACAAGGGTGTACAAAAGTGTACAAGGGTGCACAAGTTTGTACAAGGGTGTACAAGTGTGTACAAGCTTGTACAAGTGTGTACAAGCTTGTACAAGTGTGTACAAGGGTGTACAGGTTTGTACAAGGTTGTACAAGTGTGTACAAGGGTGTACAAGTATGTACAAGAATGTACAATTTTGTACAAGTGTGTACAAGTTTGTAAAAGGTTGTACAAGTGTGTACAAGGGTGTACAAGTGTGTACAAGGTTGTACAAGTGTGTACAAGCTTGAACAAGTGTGTACAAGGTTGTACAAGTGTGTACAAGGTTGTACAAGTGTGTACAAGGTTGCACAAGTGTGTACAAGAGTGTACAATCGTGTACAAGCTTGTACAAGTGTGTACAAGGGTGTACAGGTTTGTACAAGGTTGTACAAGTGTGTACAAGGTTGTACAAGTGTGTACAAGGGTGTACAAGTTTGTACAAGTGTGTACAAGTTTGTACAAGTGTGTACAAGTTTGTACAAGTTTGTACAAATGTATACAAGGGTGTACAAAAGTGTACAAGGGTGCACAAGTTTGTACAAGGGTGTACAAGTGTGTACAAGCTTGTACAAGTGTGTACAAGCTTGTACAAGTGTGTACAAGGGTGTACAGGTTTGTACAATTTTGTACAAGTGTTTACAAGGGTGTACAAGTATGTACAAGAATGTACAAGTTTGTACAAGTATGTACAAGTTTGTACAAGGTTGTACAAGTGTGTACAAACTTGTACAAGTGTGTACAAGGTTGTACAAGTGTGTACAAGGTTGTTCAAGTGTGTACATGTTTGTACAAGTGTGTTTAAGTTTGTACAAGGTTGTACAAATGTGTACAAGGGTGTACAAAAGTGTTCAAGGGTGCACAAATTTGTACAAGGGTGTACAAGTGTGTACAAGCTTGTACAAGTGTGTACAAGGGTGTACAGGTTTGTACAAGGTTGTACAAGTGTGTACAAGGGTGTACAAGTATGTACAAGAATGTAAAATTTTGTACAAGTGTGTACAAGGGTGTACAAGTGTGTACAAGGTTGTACAAGTGTGTACAAGGTTTTACAATTGTGTACAAGGTTGTACAAGTGTGTACAAGGTTGTACAAGTGTGTACGAGGTTGTACAAGTGTGTACAAGGTTGTACAAGTGTGTACAAGGTTGTACAAGTGTGTACAAGGTTGTACAAGTGTACACAAGTTTGTACAAGTGTGTACAAGTTTGTACAAGTGTGTACAAGTTTGTACAAGGTTGTACAAATGTGTACAAGGGTGTACAAAAGTGTACAAGGGTGCACAAGTTTGTACAAGGGTGTACAAGTGTGTACAAGCTTGTACAAGTGTGTACAAGCTTGTACAAGTGTGTACAAGGGTGTAAAGGTTTGTACAAGGTTGTACAAGTGTGTACAAGGGTGTACAAGTATGTACAAGAATGTACAATTTTGTACAAGTGTGTACAAGTTTGTAAAAGGTTGTACAAGTGTGTACAAGGGTGTACAAGTGTGTACAAGGTTGTACAAGTGTGTACAAGCTTGAACAAGTGTGTACATGGTTGTACAAGTGTGTACAAGGTTGTACAAGTGTGTACAAGGTTGCACAAGTGTGTACAAGAGTGTACAATCGTGTACAAGCTTGTACAAGTGTGTACAAGGGTGTACAGGTTTGTACAAGGTTGTACAAGTGTGTACAAGGTTGTACAAGTGTGTACAAGGGTGTACAAGTTTGTACAAGTGTGTACAAGTTTGTACAAGTGTGTACAAGTTTGTACAAGTTTGTACAAATGTATACAAGGGTGTACAAAAGTGTACAAGGGTGCACAAGTTTGTACAAGGGTGTACAAGTGTGTACAAGCTTGTACAAGTGTGTACAAGCTTGTACAAGTGTGTACAAGGGTGTACAGGTTTGTACAATTTTGTACAAGTGTTTACAAGGGTGTACAAGTATGTACAAGAATGTACAAGTTTGTACAAGTGTGTACAAGTTTGTAAAAGGTTGTACATGTGTTTACAAGGGTGTACAAGTGTGTACAAGGGTGTACAGGTTTGTACAAGGGTGTACAGGTTTGTACAAGGTTGTACAAGTAAGTACAAGTTTGTACAAGAATGTACAAGTGTGTACAAGGTTTTACAATTGTGTAAAAGGTTGTACAAGTGTGTACAAGGTTGTACAAGTGTGTACAAGCTTGTACAAGTGTGTACAAGGTTGTACAAGTGTGTACAAGGTTGTACAAGTGTATACAAGCTTGTACAAGTGTGTACAAGGTTGTACAAGTGTGTACAAGGTTGTTCAAGTGTGTACATGTTTGTACAAGTGTGTTTAAGTTTGTACAAGGTTGTACAAATGTGTACAAGGGTGTACAAAAGTGTTCAAGGGTGCACAAGTTTGTACAAGGGTGTACAAGTGTGTACAAGCTTGTACAAGTGTGTACAAGCTTGTACAAGTGTGTACAAGCTTGTACAAGTGTGTACAAGGGTGTACAGGTTTGTACAAGGTTGTACAAGTGTGTACAAGGGTGTACAAGTATGTACAAGAATGTAAAATTTTGTACAAGTGTGTACAAGGGTGTACAAGTGTGTACAAGGTTGTACAAGTGTGTACAAGGTTTTACAATTGTGTACAAGGTTGTACAAGTGTGTACAAGGTTGTACAAGTGTGTACGAGGTTGTACAAGTGTGTACAAGGTTGTACAAGTGTGTACAAGGTTGTACAAGTGTGTACAAGGTTGTACAAGTGTGTACAAGTTTGTACAAGTGTGTACAAGTTTGTACAAGGTTGTACAAATAAGACATCCCTCTAAATAACAAGACATCCCTCCAAATATTAAGACATCCCTCTAAATAACAAGACATCCCTCTAAATAACAAGACATCCCTCTAATAAACTAGACATTCCGCTAAATATTAAGACATCACTCTAAATAACAAGACATCCCTCCAAATACCAAGACATCCCTCTAAATATTAAGACATCCCTCCAAATAACAAGACAACCCTTTAAAAAACAAGACATCCCTCTAAATAACAAGACATCCCTCTAAATAACAAGACATCCCTCTAAATATTAAGACATCCCTCCAAATAACAAGACATCCCTCTAAATATTAAGACATCCCTCTAAATAACAAGACATCCCTCTAAATATTAAGACATCCCTTTAAATAACAAGACATCTCTCTAAATAACAAGACATCCCTCTAAATAACAAGACATCCCACTAAATAACAAGACGTCCCTCTAAATAACAAGACATCCCTTTTAAATAACAAGACATTCCTCTAAATAACAAGACATCCCTCTAAATAACAAGACATCCCTCCAAATAAAAAGACATCCCTCTAAATAGCAAGACATCCCTCTAAATAACAAGACATCCCTCCAAATAGCAAGACAACCCTCTAAAAAACAAGACATCCCTCTAAATAAAAAGACATCTCTCCAAATAACAAGACATCCCTCTAAATAACAAGACATCCCACTAAAAAACAAGACATCCCTCTAAATATTAAGACATCCCTCTAAATAACAAGACATCCCTCCAAATATTAAGACATCCCTCTAAATAACAAGTGTGTACAAGCTTGAACAAGTGTGTACAAGTTTGTACAAGGTTGTACAAGTAAGTACAAGTGTGTACAAGGTTGTACAAGTGTGTACAAGGTTGTACAAGTGTGTACAAGCTTGTACAAGTGTGTACAAGGTTGTACAAGTGTGTACAAGGTTGTTCAAGTGTGTACATGTTTGTACAAGTGTGTTTAAGTTTGTACAAGGTTGTACAAATGTGTACAAGGGTGTACAAAAGTGTTCAAGGGTGCACAAGTTTGTACAAGGGTGTACAAGTGTGTACAAGCTTGTACAAGTGTGTACAAGCTTGTACAAGTGTGTACAAGCTTGTACAAGTGTGTACAAGCTTGTACAAGTGTGTACAAGGGTGTACAGGTTTGTACAAGGTTGTACAAGTGTGTACAAGGGTGTACAAGTATGTACAAGAATGTAAAATTTTGTGCAAGTGTGTACAAGGGTGTACAAGTGTGTACAAGGTTGTACAAGTGTGTACAAGGTTTTACAATTGTGTACAAGGTTGTACAAGTGTGTACAAGGTTGTACAAGTGTGTACGAGGTTGTACAAGTGTGTACAAGGTTGTACAAGTGTGTACAAGGTTGTACAAGTGTGTACAAGGTTGTACAAGTGTACACAAGTTTGTACAAGTGTGTACAAGTTTGTACAAGTTCGTACAAGTTTGTACAAGGTTGTACAAATGTGTACAAGGGTGTACAAAAGTGTACAAGGGTGCACAAGTTTGTACAAGGGTGTACAAGTGTGTACAAGCTTGTACAAGTGTGTACAAGCTTGTACAAGTGTGTACAAGCTAGTACAAGTGTGTACAAGGGTGTACAGGTTTGTACAAGGTTGTACAAGTGTGTACAAGGGTGTACAAGTATGTACAAGAATGTACAATTTTGTACAAGTGTGTACAAGTTTGTAAAAGGTTGTACAAGTGTGTACAAGGGTGTACAAGTGTGTACAAGGTTGTACAAGTGTGTACAAGCTTGAACAAGTGTGTACAAGGTTGTACAAGTGTGTACAAGGTTGTACAAGTGTGTACAAGGTTGCACAAGTGTGTACAAGAGTGTACAATCGTGTACAAGCTTGTACAAGTGTGTACAAGGGTGTACAGGTTTGTACAAGGTTGTACAAGTGTGTACAAGGTTGTACAAGTGTGTACAAGGGTGTACAAGTTTGTACAAGTGTGTACAAGTTTGTACAATTGTGTACAAGTTTGTACAAGTTTGTACAAATGTATACAAGGGTGTACAAAAGTGTACAAGGGTGCACAAGTTTGTACAAGGGTGTACAAGTGTGTACAAGCTTGTACAAGTGTGTACAAGCTTGTACAAGTGTGTACAAGGGTGTACAGGTTTGTACAATTTTGTACAAGTGTTTACAAGGGTGTACAAGTATGTACAAGAATGTACAAGTTTGTACAAGTGTGTACAAGTTTGTAAAAGGTTGTACATGTGTGTACAAGGGTGTACAAGTGTGTACAAGGGTGCACAAGTGTGTACAAGGGTGTACAATCGTGTACAAGCTTGTACAAGTGTGTACAAGGGTGTACAGGTTTGTACAAGGTTGTACAAGTGTGTACAAGGGTGTACAAATGTATACAAGGATGTAAAAGTTTGTACAAGTGTGTACAAGTTTGTACAAGGTTGTACAAGTAAGTACAAGTTTGTACAAGAATGTACAAGTGTGTACAAGGTTTTACAATTGTGTAAAAGGTTGTACAAGTGTGTACAAGGTTGTACAAGTGTGTACAAGCTTGTACAAGTGTGTACAAGGTTGTACAAGTGTGTACAAGGTTGTACAAGTGTGTACAAGCTTGTACAAGTGTGTACAAGGTTGTACAAGTGTGTACAAGGTTGTTCAAGTGTGTACATGTTTGTACAAGTGTATTTAAGTTTGTACAAGGTTGTACAAATGTGTACAAGGGTGTACAAAAGTGTTCAAGGGTGCACAAATTTGTACAAGGGTGTACAAGTGTGTACAAGCTTGTACAAGTGTGTACAAGCTTGTACAAGTGTGTACAAGCTTGTACAAGTGTGTACAAGGGTGTACAGGTTTGTACAAGGTTGTACAAGTGTGTACAAGGGTGTACAAGTATGTACAAGAATGTAAAATTTTGTACAAGTGTGTACAAGGGTGTACAAGTGTGTACAAGGTTGTACAAGTGTGTACAAGGTTTTACAATTGTGTAAAAGGTTGTACAAGTGTGTACAAGGTTGTACAAGTGTGTACGAGGTTGTACAAGTGTGTACAAGGTTGTACAAGTGTGTACAAGGTTGTACAAGTGTGTACAAGGTTGTACAAGTGTACACAAGTTTGTACAAGTGTGTACAAGTTTGTACAAGTGTGTACAAGTTTGTACAAGGTTGTACAAATGTGTACAAGGGTGTACAAAAGTGTACAAGGGTGCACAAGTTTGTACAAGGGTGTACAAGTGTGTACAAGCTTGTACAAGTGTGTACAAGCTTGTACAAGTGTGTACAAGCTTGTACAAGTGTGTACAAGGGTGTAAAGGTTTGTACAAGGTTGTACAAGTGTGTACAAGGGTGTACAAGTATGTACAAGAATGTACAATTTTGTACAAGTGTGTACAAGTTTGTAAAAGGTTGTACAAGTGTGTACAAGGTTGTACAAGTGTGTACGAGGTTGTACAAGTGTGTACAAGGTTGTACAAGTGTGTACAAGGTTGTACAAGTGTGTACAAGGTTGTACAAGTGTACACAAGTTTGTACAAGTGTGTACAAGTTTGTACAAGTTCGTACAAGTTTGTACAAGTGTGTACAAGTTTGTACAAGTGTGTACAAGTTTGTACAAGGTTGTACAAATGTGTACAAGGGTGTACAAAAGTGTACAAGGGTGCACAAGTTTGTACAAGGGTGTACAAGTGTGTACAAGCTTGTACAAGTGTGTACAAGCTTGTACAAGTGTGTACAAGCTAGTACAAGTGTGTACAAGGGTGTACAGGTTTGTACAAGGTTGTACAAGTGTGTACAAGGGTGTACAAGTATGTACAAGAATGTACAATTTTGTACAAGTGTGTACAAGTTTGTAAAAGGTTGTACAAGTGTGTACAAGGGTGTACAAGTGTGTACAAGGTTGTACAAGTGTGTACAAGCTTGAACAAGTGTGTACAAGGTTGTACAAGTGTGTACAAGGTTGTACAAGTGTGTACAAGGTTGCACAAGTGTGTACAAGAGTGTACAATCGTGTACAAGCTTGTACAAGTGTGTACAAGGGTGTACAGGTTTGTACAAGGTTGTACAAGTGTGTACAAGGTTGTACAAGTGTGTACAAGGGTGTACAAGTTTGTACAAGTGTGTACAAGTTTGTACAATTGTGTACAAGTTTGTACAAGTTTGTACAAATGTATACAAGGGTGTACAAAAGTGTACAAGGGTGCACAAGTTTGTACAAGGGTGTACAAGTGTGTACAAGCTTGTACAAGTGTGTACAAGCTTGTACAAGTGTGTACAAGGGTGTACAGGTTTGTACAATTTTGTACAAGTGTTTACAAGGGTGTACAAGTATGTACAAGAATGTACAAGTTTGTACAAGTGTGTACAAGTTTGTAAAAGGTTGTACATGTGTGTACAAGGGTGTACAAGTGTGTACAAGGGTGCACAAGTGTGTACAAGGGTGTACAATCGTGTACAAGCTTGTACAAGTGTGTACAAGGGTGTACAGGTTTGTACAAGGTTGTACAAGTGTGTACAAGGGTGTACAAATGTATACAAGGATGTAAAAGTTTGTACAAGTGTGTACAAGTTTGTACAAGGTTGTACAAGTAAGTACAAGTTTGTACAAGAATGTACAAGTGTGTACAAGGTTTTACAATTGTGTAAAAGGTTGTACAAGTGTGTACAAGGTTGTACAAGTGTGTACAAGCTTGTACAAGTGTGTACAAGGTTGTACAAGTGTGTACAAGGTTGTACAAGTGTGTACAAGCTTGTACAAGTGTGTACAAGGTTGTACAAGTGTGTACAAGGTTGTTCAAGTGTGTACATGTTTGTACAAGTGTATTTAAGTTTGTACAAGGTTGTACAAATGTGTACAAGGGTGTACAAAAGTGTTCAAGGGTGCACAAATTTGTACAAGGGTGTACAAGTGTGTACAAGCTTGTACAAGTGTGTACAAGCTTGTACAAGTGTGTACAAGCTTGTACAAGTGTGTACAAGCTTGTACAAGTGTGTACAAGGGTGTACAGGTTTGTACAAGGTTGTACAAGTGTGTACAAGGGTGTACAAGTATGTACAAGAATGTAAAATTTTGTACAAGTGTGTACAAGGGTGTACAAGTGTGTACAAGGTTGTACAAGTGTGTACAAGGTTTTACAATTGTGTACAAGGTTGTACAAGTGTGTACAAGGTTGTACAAGTGTGTACGAGGTTGTACAAGTGTGTACAAGGTTGTACAAGTGTGTACAAGGTTGTACAAGTGTGTACAAGGTTGTACAAGTGTACACAAGTTTGTACAAGTGTGTACAAGTTTGTACAAGTGTGTACAAGTTTGTACAAGGTTGTACAAGTTTGTAAAAGGTTGTACATGTGTGTACAAGGGTGTACAAGTGTGTACAAGGGTGCACAAGTGTGTACAAGGGTGTACAATCGTGTACAAGCTTGTACAAGTGTGTACAAGGGTGTACAGGTTTGTACAAGGTTGTACAAGTGTGTACAAGGGTGTACAAATGTATACAAGGATGTAAAAGTTTGTACAAGTGTGTACAAGTTTGTACAAGGTTGTACAAGAAAGTACAAGTTTGTACAAGAATGTACAAGTGTGTACAAGGTTTTACAATTGTGTAAAAGGTTGTACAATTGTGTACAAGGTTGTACAAGTGTGTACAAGCTTGTACAAGTGTGTACAAGGTTGTACAAGTGTGTACAAGGTTGTACAAGTGTGTACAAGCTTGTACAAGTGTGTACAAGGTTGTACAAGTGTGTACAAGGTTGTTCAAGTGTGTACATGTTTGTACAAGTGTATTTAAGTTTGTACAAGGTTGTACAAATGTGTACAAGGGTGTACAAAAGTGTTCAAGGGTGCACAAATTTGTACAAGGGTGTACAAGTGTGTACAAGCTTGTACAAGTGTGTACAAGCTTGTACAAGTGTGTACAAGCTTGTACAAGTGTGTACAAGGGTGTACAGGTTTGTACAAGGTTGTACAAGTGTGTACAAGGGTGTACAAGTATGTACAAGAATGTAAAATTTTGTACAAGTGTGTACAAGGGTGTACAAGAGTGTACAAGGTTGTACAAGGTTTTACAATTGTGTACAAGGTTGTACAAGTGTGTACAAGGTTGTACAAGTGTGTACGAGGTTGTACAAGTGTGTACAAGGTTGTACAAGTGTGTACAAGGTTGTCCAAGTGTGTACAAGGTTGTACAAGTGTACACAAGTTTGTACAAGTGTGTACAAGTTTGTACAAGTGTGTACAAGTTTGTACAAGGTTGTACAAATGTGTACAAGGGTGTACAAAAGTGTACAAGGGTGCACAAGTTTGTACAAGGGTGTACAAGTGTGTACAAGCTTGTACAAGTGTGTACAAGCTTGTACAAGTGTGTACAAGGGTGTACAGGTTTGTACAAGGTTGTACAAGTGTGTACAAGGGTGTACAAGTATGTACAAGAATGTACAATTTTGTACAAGTGTGTACAAGTTTGTAAAAGGTTGTACAAGTGTGTACAAGGGTGTACAAGTGTGTACAAGGTTGTACAAGTGTGTACAAGCTTGAACAAGTGTGTACAAGGTTGTACAAGTGTGTACAAGGTTGTACAAGTGTGTACAAGGTTGCACAAGTGTGTACAAGAGTGTACAATCGTGTACAAGCTTGTACAAGTGTGTACAAGGGTGTACAGGTTTGTACAAGGTTGTACAAGTGTGTACAAGGTTGTACAAGTGTGTACAAGGGTGTACAAGTTTGTACAAGTGTGTACAAGTTTGTACAAGTGTGTACAAGTTTGTACAAGTTTGTACAAATGTATACAAGGGTGTACAAAAGTGTACAAGGGTGCACAAGTTTGTACAAGGGTGTACAAGTGTGTACAAGCTTGTACAAGTGTGTACAAGCTTGTACAAGTGTGTACAAGGGTGTACAGGTTTGTACAATTTTGTACAAGTGTTTACAAGGGTGTACAAGTATGTACAAGAATGTACAAGTTTGTACAAGTATGTACAAGTTTGTACAAGGTTGTACAAGTGTGTACAAACTTGTACAAGTGTGTACAAGGTTGTACAAGTGTGTACAAGGTTGTTCAAGTGTGTACATGTTTGTACAAGTGTGTTTAAGTTTGTACAAGGTTGTACAAATGTGTACAAGGGTGTACAAAAGTGTTCAAGGGTGCACAAATTTGTACAAGGGTGTACAAGTGTGTACAAGCTTGTACAAGTGTGTACAAGCTTGTACAAGTGTGTACAAGCTTGTACAAGTGTGTACAAGGGTGTACAGGTTTGTACAAGGTTGTACAAGTGTGTACAAGGGTGTACAAGTATGTACAAGAATGTAAAATTTTGTACAAGTGTGTACAAGGGTGTACAAGTGTGTACAAGGTTGTACAAGTGTGTACAAGGTTTTACAATTGTGTACAAGGTTGTACAAGTGTGTACAAGGTTGTACAAGTGTGTACGAGGTTGTACAAGTGTGTACAAGGTTGTACAAGTGTGTACAAGGTTGTACAAGTGTGTACAAGGTTGTACAAGTGTACACAAGTTTGTACAAGTGTGTACAAGTTTGTACAAGTGTGTACAAGTTTGTACAAGGTTGTACAAATGTGTACAAGGGTGTACAAAAGTGTACAAGGGTGCACAAGTTTGTACAAGGGTGTACAAGTGTGTACAAGCTTGTACAAGTGTGTACAAGCTTGTACAAGTGTGTACAAGGGTGTAAAGGTTTGTACAAGGTTGTACAAGTGTGTACAAGGGTGTACAAGTATGTACAAGAATGTACAATTTTGTACAAGTGTGTACAAGTTTGTAAAAGGTTGTACAAGTGTGTACAAGGGTGTACAAGTGTGTACAAGGTTGTACAAGTGTGTACAAGCTTGAACAAGTGTGTACATGGTTGTACAAGTGTGTACAAGGTTGTACAAGTGTGTACAAGGTTGCACAAGTGTGTACAAGAGTGTACAATCGTGTACAAGCTTGTACAAGTGTGTACAAGGGTGTACAGGTTTGTACAAGGTTGTACAAGTGTGTACAAGGTTGTACAAGTGTGTACAAGGGTGTACAAGTTTGTACAAGTGTGTACAAGTTTGTACAAGTGTGTACAAGTTTGTACAAGTTTGTACAAATGTATACAAGGGTGTACAAAAGTGTACAAGGGTGCACAAGTTTGTACAAGGGTGTACAAGTGTGTACAAGCTTGTACAAGTGTGTACAAGCTTGTACAAGTGTGTACAAGGGTGTACAGGTTTGTACAATTTTGTACAAGTGTTTACAAGGGTGTACAAGTATGTACAAGAATGTACAAGTTTGTACAAGTGTGTACAAGTTTGTAAAAGGTTGTACATGTGTTTACAAGGGTGTACAAGTGTGTACAAGGGTGTACAGGTTTGTACAAGGGTGTACAGGTTTGTACAAGGTTGTACAAGTAAGTACAAGTTTGTACAAGAATGTACAAGTGTGTACAAGGTTTTACAATTGTGTAAAAGGTTGTACAAGTGTGTACAAGGTTGTACAAGTGTGTACAAGCTTGTACAAGTGTGTACAAGGTTGTACAAGTGTGTACAAGGTTGTACAAGTGTATACAAGCTTGTACAAGTGTGTACAAGGTTGTACAAGTGTGTACAAGGTTGTTCAAGTGTGTACATGTTTGTACAAGTGTGTTTAAGTTTGTACAAGGTTGTACAAATGTGTACAAGGGTGTACAAAAGTGTTCAAGGGTGCACAAGTTTGTACAAGGGTGTACAAGTGTGTACAAGCTTGTACAAGTGTGTACAAGCTTGTACAAGTGTGTACAAGCTTGTACAAGTGTGTACAAGGGTGTACAGGTTTGTACAAGGTTGTACAAGTGTGTACAAGGGTGTACAAGTATGTACAAGAATGTAAAATTTTGTACAAGTGTGTACAAGGGTGTACAAGTGTGTACAAGGTTGTACAAGTGTGTACAAGGTTTTACAATTGTGTACAAGGTTGTACAAGTGTGTACAAGGTTGTACAAGTGTGTACGAGGTTGTACAAGTGTGTACAAGGTTGTACAAGTGTGTACAAGGTTGTACAAGTGTGTACAAGGTTGTACAAGTGTGTACAAGTTTGTACAAGTGTGTACAAGTTTGTACAAGGTTGTACAAATAAGACATCCCTCTAAATAACAAGACATCCCTCCAAATATTAAGACATCCCTCTAAATAACAAGACATCCCTCTAAATAACAAGACATCCCTCTAATAAACTAGACATTCCGCTAAATATTAAGACATCCCTCTAAATAACAAGACATCCCTCCAAATACCAAGACATCCCTCTAAATATTAAGACATCCCTCCAAATAACAAGACAACCCTTTAAAAAACAAGACATCCCTCTAAATAACAAGACATCCCTCTAAATAACAAGACATCCCTCTAAATATTAAGACATCCCTCCAAATAACAAGACATCCCTCTAAATATTAAGACATCCCTCTAAATAACAAGACATCCCTCTAAATATTAAGACATCCCTTTAAATAACAAGACATCTCTCTAAATAACAAGACATCCCTCTAAATAACAAGACATCCCACTAAATAACAAGACGTCCCTCTAAATAACAAGACATCCCTTTTAAATAACAAGACATTCCTCTAAATAACAAGACATCCCTCTAAATAACAAGACATCCCTCCAAATAAAAAGACATCCCTCTAAATAGCAAGACATCCCTCTAAATAACAAGACATCCCTCCAAATAACAAGACAACCCTCTAAAAAACAAGACATCCCTCTAAATAAAAAGACATCTCTCCAAATAACAAGACATCCCTCTAAATAACAAGACATCCCACTAAAAAACAAGACATCCCTCTAAATATTAAGACATCCCTCTAAATAACAAGACATCCCTCCAAATATTAAGACATCCCTCTAAATAACAAGTGTGTACAAGCTTGACCAAGTGTGTACAAGTTTGTACAAGGTTGTACAAGTAAGTACAAGTGTGTACAAGGTTGTACAAGTGTGTACAAGGTTGTACAAGTGTGTACAAGCTTGTACAAGTGTGTACAAGGTTGTACAAGTGTGTACAAGGTTGTTCAAGTGTGTACATGTTTGTACAAGTGTGTTTAAGTTTGTACAAGGTTGTACAAATGTGTACAAGGGTGTACAAAAGTGTTCAAGGGTGCACAAGTTTGTACAAGGGTGTACAAGTGTGTACAAGCTTGTACAAGTGTGTACAAGCTTGTACAAGTGTGTACAAGCTTGTACAAGTGTGTACAAGCTTGTACAAGTGTGTACAAGCTTGTACAAGTGTGTACAAGCTTGTACAAGTGTGTACAAGGGTGTACAGGTTTGTACAAGGTTGTACAAGTGTGTACAAGGGTGTACAAGTATGTACAAGAATGTAAAATTTTGTGCAAGTGTGTACAAGGGTGTACAAGTGTGTACAAGGTTGTACAAGTGTGTACAAGGTTTTACAATTGTGTACAAGGTTGTACAAGTGTGTACAAGGTTGTACAAGTGTGTACGAGGTTGTACAAGTGTGTACAAGGTTGTACAAGTGTGTACAAGGTTGTACAAGTGTGTACAAGGTTGTACAAGTGTACACAAGTTTGTACAAGTGTGTACAAGTTTGTACAAGTTCGTACAAGTTTGTACAAGGTTGTACAAATGTGTACAAGGGTGTACAAAAGTGTACAAGGGTGCACAAGTTTGTACAAGGGTGTACAAGTGTGTACAAGCTTGTACAAGTGTGTACAAGCTTGTACAAGTGTGTACAAGCTAGTACAAGTGTGTACAAGGGTGTACAGGTTTGTACAAGGTTGTACAAGTGTGTACAAGGGTGTACAAGTATGTACAAGAATGTACAATTTTGTACAAGTGTGTACAAGTTTGTAAAAGGTTGTACAAGTGTGTACAAGGGTGTACAAGTGTGTACAAGGTTGTACAAGTGTGTACAAGCTTGAACAAGTGTGTACAAGGTTGTACAAGTGTGTACAAGGTTGTACAAGTGTGTACAAGGTTGCACAAGTGTGTACAAGAGTGTACAATCGTGTACAAGCTTGTACAAGTGTGTACAAGGGTGTACAGGTTTGTACAAGGTTGTACAAGTGTGTACAAGGTTGTACAAGTGTGTACAAGGGTGTACAAGTTTGTACAAGTGTGTACAAGTTTGTACAATTGTGTACAAGTTTGTACAAGTTTGTACAAATGTATACAAGGGTGTACAAAAGTGTACAAGGGTGCACAAGTTTGTACAAGGGTGTACAAGTGTGTACAAGCTTGTACAAGTGTGTACAAGCTTGTACAAGTGTGTACAAGGGTGTACAGGTTTGTACAATTTTGTACAAGTGTTTACAAGGGTGTACAAGTATGTACAAGAATGTACAAGTTTGTACAAGTGTGTACAAGTTTGTAAAAGGTTGTACATGTGTGTACAAGGGTGTACAAGTGTGTACAAGGGTGCACAAGTGTGTACAAGGGTGTACAATCGTGTACAAGCTTGTACAAGTGTGTACAAGGGTGTACAGGTTTGTACAAGGTTGTACAAGTGTGTACAAGGGTGTACAAATGTATACAAGGATGTAAAAGTTTGTACAAGTGTGTACAAGTTTGTACAAGGTTGTACAAGTAAGTACAAGTTTGTACAAGAATGTACAAGTGTGTACAAGGTTTTACAATTGTGTAAAAGGTTGTACAAGTGTGTACAAGGTTGTACAAGTGTGTACAAGCTTGTACAAGTGTGTACAAGGTTGTACAAGTGTGTACAAGGTTGTACAAGTGTGTACAAGCTTGTACAAGTGTGTACAAGGTTGTACAAGTGTGTACAAGGTTGTTCAAGTGTGTACATGTTTGTACAAGTGTATTTAAGTTTGTACAAGGTTGTACAAATGTGTACAAGGGTGTACAAAAGTGTTCAAGGGTGCACAAATTTGTACAAGGGTGTACAAGTGTGTACAAGCTTGTACAAGTGTGTACAAGCTTGTACAAGTGTGTACAAGCTTGTACAAGTGTGTACAAGGGTGTACAGGTTTGTACAAGGTTGTACAAGTGTGTACAAGGGTGTACAAGTATGTACAAGAATGTAAAATTTTGTACAAGTGTGTACAAGGGTGTACAAGTGTGTACAAGGTTGTACAAGTGTGTACAAGGTTTTACAATTGTGTACAAGGTTGTACAAGTGTGTACAAGGTTGTACAAGTGTGTACGAGGTTGTACAAGTGTGTACAAGGTTGTACAAGTGTGTACAAGGTTGTACAAGTGTGTACAAGGTTGTACAAGTGTACACAAGTTTGTACAAGTGTGTACAAGTTTGTACAAGTGTGTACAAGTTTGTACAAGGTTGTACAAATGTGTACAAGGGTGTACAAAAGTGTACAAGGGTGCACAAGTTTGTACAAGGGTGTACAAGTGTGTACAAGCTTGTACAAGTGTGTACAAGCTTGTACAAGTGTGTACAAGCTTGTACAAGTGTGTACAAGGGTGTAAAGGTTTGTACAAGGTTGTACAAGTGTGTACAAGGGTGTACAAGTATGTACAAGAATGTACAATTTTGTACAAGTGTGTACAAGTTTGTAAAAGGTTGTACAAGTGTGTACAAGGGTGTACAAGTGTGTACAAGGTTGTACAAGTGTGTACAAGCTTGAACAAGTGTGTACAAGGTTGTACAAGTGTGTACAAGGTTGTACAAGTGTGTACAAGGTTGTACAAGTGTGTACAAGGTTGCACAAGTGTGTACAAGAGTGTACAATCGTGTACAAGCTTGTACAAGTGTGTACAAGGGTGTACAGGTTTGTACAAGGTTGTACAAGTGTGTACAAGGTTGTACAAGTGTGTACAAGGGTGTACAAGTTTGTACAAGTGTGTACAAGTTTGTACAAGTGTGTACAAGTTTGTACAAGTTTGTACAAATGTATACAAGGGTGTACAAAAGTGTACAAGGGTGCACAAGTTTGTACAAGGGTGTACAAGTGTGTACAAGCTTGTACAAGTGTGTACAAGCTTGTACAAGTGTGTACAAGGGTGTACAGGTTTGTACAATTTTGTACAAGTGTTTACAAGGGTGTACAAGTATGTACAAGAATGTACAAGTTTGTACAAGTGTGTACAAGTTTGTAAAAGGTTGTACATGTGTTTACAAGGGTGTACAAGTGTGTACAAGGGTGTACAGGTTTGTACAAGGGTGTACAGGTTTGTACAAGGTTGTACAAGTAAGTACAAGTTTGTACAAGAATGTACAAGTGTGTACAAGGTTTTACAATTGTGTAAAAGGTTTAACAAGTGTGTACAAGGTTGTACAAGTGTGTACAAGCTTGTACAAGTGTGTACAAGGTTGTACAAGTGTGTACAAGGTTGTACAAGTGTATACAAGCTTGTACAAGTGTGTACAAGGTTGTACAAGTGTGTACAAGGTTGTTCAAGTGTGTACATGTTTGTACAAGTGTGTTTAAGTTTGTACAAGGTTGTACAAATGTGTACAAGGGTGTACAAAAGTGTTCAAGGGTGCACAAGTTTGTACAAGGGTGTACAAGTGTGTACAAGCTTGTACAAGTGTGTACAAGCTTGTACAAGTGTGTACAAGCTTGTACAAGTGTGTACAAGGGTGTACAGGTTTGTACAAGGTTGTACAAGTGTGTACAAGGGTGTACAAGTATGTACAAGAATGTAAAATTTTGTACAAGTGTGTACAAGGGTGTACAAGTGTGTACAAGGTTGTACAAGTGTGTACAAGGTTTTACAATTGTGTACAAGGTTGTACAAGTGTGTACAAGGTTGTACA
Source organism: Macrosteles quadrilineatus (assembly GCF_028750875.1). Lineage (NCBI taxonomy): Eukaryota > Metazoa > Arthropoda > Insecta > Hemiptera > Cicadellidae > Macrosteles > Macrosteles quadrilineatus. Next base: position 16,474 of record NW_026543003.1, on the reverse strand, counting down.
AGTGTGTACGAGGTTGTACAAGTGTGTACAAGGTTGTACAAGTGTGTACAAGGTTGTACAAGTGTGTACAAGGTTGTACAAGTGTGTACAAGTTTGTACAAGTGTGTACAAGTTTGTACAAGGTTGTACAAATAAGACATCCCTCTAAATAACAAGACATCCCTCCAAATATTAAGACATCCCTCTAAATAACAAGACATCCCTCTAAATAACAAGACATCCCTCTAATAAACTAGACATTCCGCTAAATATTAAGACATCCCTCTAAATAACAAGACATCCCTCTAAATAACAAGACATCCCTCTAAATATTAAGACATCCCTCCAAATAACAAGACATCCCTCTAAATATTAAGACATCCCTCTAAATAACAAGACATCCCTCTAAATATTAAGACATCCCTTTAAATAACAAGACATCTCTCTAAATAACAAGACATCCCTCTAAATAACAAGACATCCGACTAAATAACAAGACGTCCCTCTAAATAACAAGACATCCCTTTTAAATAACAAGACATTCCTCTAAATAACAAGACATCCCTCTAAATAACAAGACATCCCTCCAAATAAAAAGACATCCCTCTAAATAGCAAGACATCCCTCTAAATAACAAGACATCCCTCCAAATAACAAGACAACCCTCTAAAAAACAAGACATCCCTCTAAATAAAAAGACATCTCTCCAAATAACAAGACATCCCTCTAAATAACAAGACATCCCACTAAAAAACAAGACATCCCTCTAAATATTAAGACATCCCTCTAAATAACAAGACATCCCTCCAAATATTAAGACATCCCTCTAAATAACAAGTGTGTACAAGCTTGAACAAGTGTGTACAAGTTTGTACAAGGTTGTACAAGTAAGTACAAGTGTGTACAAGGTTGTACAAGTGTGTACAAGGTTGTACAAGTGTGTACAAGCTTGTACAAGTGTGTACAAGGTTGTACAAGTGTGTACAAGGTTGTTCAAGTGTGTACATGTTTGTACAAGTGTGTTTAAGTTTGTACAAGGTTGTACAAATGTGTACAAGGGTGTACAAAAGTGTTCAAGGGTGCACAAGTTTGTACAAGGGTGTACAAGTGTGTACAAGCTTGTACAAGTGTGTACAAGCTTGTACAAGTGTGTACAAGCTTGTACAAGTGTGTACAAGCTTGTACAAGTGTGTACAAGGGTGTACAGGTTTGTACAAGGTTGTACAAGTGTGTACAAGGGTGTACAAGTATGTACAAGAATGTAAAATTTTGTGCAAGTGTGTACAAGGGTGTACAAGTGTGTACAAGGTTGTACAAGTGTGTACAAGGTTTTACAATTGTGTACAAGGTTGTACAAGTGTGTACAAGGTTGTACAAGTGTGTACGAGGTTGTACAAGTGTGTACAAGGTTGTACAAGTGTGTACAAGGTTGTACAAGTGTGTACAAGGTTGTAAAAGTGTACACAAGTTTGTACAAGTGTGTACAAGTTTGTACAAGTTCGTACAAGTTTGTACAAGGTTGTACAAATGTGTACAAGGGTGTACAAAAGTGTACAAGGGTGCACAAGTTTGTACAAGGGTGTACAAGTGTGTACAAGCTTGTACAAGTGTGTACAAGCTTGTACAAGTGTGTACAAGCTAGTACAAGTGTGTACAAGGGTGTACAGGTTTGTACAAGGTTGTACAAGTGTGTACAAGGGTGTACAAGTATGTACAAGAATGTACAATTTTGTACAAGTGTGTACAAGTTTGTAAAAGGTTGTACAAGTGTGTACAAGGGTGTACAAGTGTGTACAAGGTTGTACAAGTGTGTACAAGCTTGAACAAGTGTGTACAAGGTTGTACAAGTGTGTACAAGGTTGTACAAGTGTGTACAAGGTTGCACAAGTGTGTACAAGAGTGTACAATCGTGTACAAGCTTGTACAAGTGTGTACAAGGGTGTACAGGTTTGTACAAGGTTGTACAAGTGTGTACAAGGTTGTACAAGTGTGTACAAGGGTGTACAAGTTTGTACAAGTGTGTACAAGTTTGTACAATTGTGTACAAGTTTGTACAAGTTTGTACAAATGTATACAAGGGTGTACAAAAGTGTACAAGGGTGCACAAGTTTGTACAAGGGTGTACAAGTGTGTACAAGCTTGTACAAGTGTGTACAAGCTTGTACAAGTGTGTACAAGGGTGTACAGGTTTGTACAATTTTGTACAAGTGTTTACAAGGGTGTACAAGTATGTACAAGAATGTACAAGTTTGTACAAGTGTGTACAAGTTTGTAAAAGGTTGTACATGTGTGTACAAGGGTGTACAAGTGTGTACAAGGGTGCACAAGTGTGTACAAGGGTGTACAATCGTGTACAAGCTTGTACAAGTGTGTACAAGGGTGTACAGGTTTGTACAAGGTTGTACAAGTGTGTACAAGGGTGTACAAATGTATACAAGGATGTAAAAGTTTGTACAAGTGTGTACAAGTTTGTACAAGGTTGTACAAGTAAGTACAAGTTTGTACAAGAATGTACAAGTGTGTACAAGGTTTTACAATTGTGTAAAAGGTTGTACAAGTGTGTACAAGGTTGTACAAGTGTGTACAAGCTTGTACAAGTGTGTACAAGGTTGTACAAGTGTGTACAAGGTTGTACAAGTGTGTACAAGCTTGTACAAGTGTGTACAAGGTTGTACAAGTGTGTACAAGGTTGTTCAAGTGTGTACATGTTTGTACAAGTGTATTTAAGTTTGTACAAGGTTGTACAAATGTGTACAAGGGTGTACAAAAGTGTTCAAGGGTGCACAAATTTGTACAAGGGTGTACAAGTGTGTACAAGCTTGTACAAGTGTGTACAAGCTTGTACAAGTGTGTACAAGCTTGTACAAGTGTGTACAAGGGTGTACAGGTTTGTACAAGGTTGTACAAGTGTGTACAAGGGTGTACAAGTATGTACAAGAATGTAAAATTTTGTACAAGTGTGTACAAGGGTGTACAAGTGTGTACAAGGTTGTACAAGTGTGTACAAGGTTTTACAATTGTGTACAAGGTTGTACAAGTGTGTACAAGGTTGTACAAGTGTGTACGAGGTTGTACAAGTGTGTACAAGGTTGTACAAGTGTGTACAAGGTTGTACAAGTGTGTACAAGGTTGTACAAGTGTACACAAGTTTGTACAAGTGTGTACAAGTTTGTACAAGTGTGTACAAGTTTGTACAAGGTTGTACAAGTTTGTAAAAGGTTGTACATGTGTGTACAAGGGTGTACAAGTGTGTACAAGGGTGCACAAGTGTGTACAAGGGTGTACAATCGTGTACAAGCTTGTACAAGTGTGTACAAGGGTGTACAGGTTTGTACAAGGTTGTACAAGTGTGTACAAGGGTGTACAAATGTATACAAGGATGTAAAAGTTTGTACAAGTGTGTACAAGTTTGTACAAGGTTGTACAAGTAAGTACAAGTTTGTACAAGAATGTACAAGTGTGTACAAGGTTTTACAATTGTGTAAAAGGTTGTACAAGTGTGTACAAGGTTGTACAAGTGTGTACAAGCTTGTACAAGTGTGTACAAGCTTGTACAAGTGTGTACAAGGTTGTACAAGTGTGTACAAGGTTGTTCAAGTGTGTACATGTTTGTACAAGTGTATTTAAGTTTGTACAAGGTTGTACAAATGTGTACAAGGGTGTACAAAAGTGTTCAAGGGTGCACAAATTTGTACAAGGGTGTACAAGTGTGTACAAGCTTGTACAAGTGTGTACAAGCTTGTACAAGTGTGTACAAGCTTGTACAAGTGTGTACAAGGGTGTACAGGTTTGTACAAGGTTGTACAAGTGTGTACAAGGGTGTACAAGTATGTACAAGAATGTAAAATTTTGTACAAGTGTGTACAAGGGTGTACAAGTGTGTACAAGGTTGTACAAGTGTGTACAAGGTTTTACAATTGTGTACAAGGTTGTACAAGTGTGTACAAGGTTGTACAAGTGTGTACGAGGTTGTACAAGTGTGTACAAGGTTGTACAAGTGTGTACAAGGTTGTACAAGTGTGTACAAGGTTGTACAAGTGTACACAAGTTTGTACAAGTGTGTACAAGTTTGTACAAGTGTGTACAAGTTTGTACAAGGTTGTACAAATGTGTACAAGGGTGTACAAAAGTGTACAAGGGTGCACAAGTTTGTACAAGGGTGTACAAGTGTGTACAAGCTTGTACAAGTGTGTACAAGCTTGTACAAGTGTGTACAAGGGTGTACAGGTTTGTACAAGGTTGTACAAGTGTGTACAAGGGTGTACAAGTATGTACAAGAATGTACAATTTTGTACAAGTGTGTACAAGTTTGTAAAAGGTTGTACAAGTGTGTACAAGGGTGTACAAGTGTGTACAAGGTTGTACAAGTGTGTACAAGCTTGAACAAGTGTGTACAAGGTTGTACAAGTGTGTACAAGGTTGTACAAGTGTGTACAAGGTTGCACAAGTGTGTACAAGAGTGTACAATCGTGTACAAGCTTGTACAAGTGTGTACAAGGGTGTACAGGTTTGTACAAGGTTGTACAAGTGTGTACAAGGTTGTACAAGTGTGTACAAGGGTGTACAAGTTTGTACAAGTGTGTACAAGTTTGTACAAGTGTGTACAAGTTTGTACAAGTTTGTACAAATGTATACAAGGGTGTACAAAAGTGTACAAGGGTGCACAAGTTTGTACAAGGGTGTACAAGTGTGTACAAGCTTGTACAAGTGTGTACAAGCTTGTACAAGTGTGTACAAGGGTGTACAGGTTTGTACAATTTTGTACAAGTGTTTACAAGGGTGTACAAGTATGTACAAGAATGTACAAGTTTGTACAAGTATGTACAAGTTTGTACAAGGTTGTACAAGTGTGTACAAACTTGTACAAGTGTGTACAAGGTTGTACAAGTGTGTACAAGGTTGTTCAAGTGTGTACATGTTTGTACAAGTGTGTTTAAGTTTGTACAAGGTTGTACAAATGTGTACAAGGGTGTACAAAAGTGTTCAAGGGTGCACAAATTTGTACAAGGGTGTACAAGTGTGTACAAGCTTGTACAAGTGTGTACAAGCTTGTACAAGTGTGTACAAGCTTGTACAAGTGTGTACAAGGGTGTACAGGTTTGTACAAGGTTGTACAAGTGTGTACAAGGGTGTACAAGTATGTACAAGAATGTAAAATTTTGTACAAGTGTGTACAAGGGTGTACAAGTGTGTACAAGGTTGTACAAGTGTGTACAAGGTTTTACAATTGTGTACAAGGTTGTACAAGTGTGTACAAGGTTGTACAAGTGTGTACGAGGTTGTACAAGTGTGTACAAGGTTGTACAAGTGTGTACAAGGTTGTACAAGTGTGTACAAGGTTGTACAAGTGTACACAAGTTTGTACAAGTGTGTACAAGTTTGTACAAGTGTGTACAAGTTTGTACAAGGTTGTACAAATGTGTACAAGGGTGTACAAAAGTGTACAAGGGTGCACAAGTTTGTACAAGGGTGTACAAGTGTGTACAAGCTTGTACAAGTGTGTACAAGCTTGTACAAGTGTGTACAAGGGTGTACAGGTTTGTACAAGGTTGTACAAGTGTGTACAAGGGTGTACAAGTATGTACAAGAATGTACAATTTTGTACAAGTGTGTACAAGTTTGTAAAAGGTTGTACAAGTGTGTACAAGGGTGTACAAGTGTGTACAAGGTTGTACAAGTGTGTACAAGCTTGAACAAGTGTGTACAAGGGTGTACAGGTTTGTACAAGGTTGTACAAGTGTGTACAAGGTTGTACAAGTGTGTACAAGGGTGTACAAGTTTGTACAAGTGTGTACAAGTTTGTACAAGTGTGTACAAGTTTGTACTAGTTTGTACAAATGTATACAAGGGTGTACAAAAGTGTACAAGGGTGCACAAGTTTGTACAAGGGTGTACAAGTGTGTACAAGCTTGTACAAGTGTGTACAAGCTTGTACAAGTGTGTACAAGGGTGTACAGGTTTGTACAATTTTGTACAAGTGTTTACAAGGGTGTACAAGTATGTACAAGAATGTACAAGTTTGTACAAGTGTGTACAAGTTTGTAAAAGGTTGTACATGTGTTTACAAGGGTGTACAAGTGTGTACAAGGGTGTACAGGTTTGTACAAGGGTGTACAGGTTTGTACAAGGTTGTACAAGTAAGTACAAGTTTGTACAAGAATGTACAAGTGTGTACAAGGTTTTACAATTGTGTAAAAGGTTGTACAAGTGTGTACAAGGTTGTACAAGTGTGTACAAGCTTGTACAAGTGTGTACAAGCTTGTACAAGTGTGTACAAGGTTGTACAAGTGTGTACAAGGTTGTACAAGTGTATACAAGCTTGTACAAGTGTGTACAAGGTTGTACAAGTGTGTACAAGGTTGTTCAAGTGTGTACATGTTTGTACAAGTGTGTTTAAGTTTGTACAAGGTTGTACAAATGTGTACAAGGGTGTACAAAAGTGTTCAAGGGTGCACAAGTTTGTACAAGGGTGTACAAGTGTGTACAAGCTTGTACAAGTGTGTACAAGCTTGTACAAGTGTGTACAAGCTTGTACAAGTGTGTACAAGGGTGTACAGGTTTGTACAAGGTTGTACAAGTGTGTACAAGGGTGTACAAGTATGTACAAGAATGTAAAATTTTGTACAAGTGTGTACAAGGGTGTACAAGTGTGTACAAGGTTGTACAAGTGTGTACAAGGTTTTACAATTGTGTACAAGGTTGTACAAGTGTGTACAAGGTTGTACAAGTGTGTACGAGGTTGTACAAGTGTGTACAAGGTTGTACAAGTGTGTACAAGGTTGTACAAGTGTGTACAAGGTTGTACAAGTGTGTACAAGTTTGTACAAGTGTGTACAAGTTTGTACAAGGTTGTACAAATAAGACATCCCTCTAAATAACAAGACATCCCTCCAAATATTAAGACATCCCTCTAAATAACAAGACATCCCTCTAAATAACAAGACATCCCTCTAATAAACTAGACATTCCGCTAAATATTAAGACATCCCTCTAAATAACAAGACATCCCTCCAAATACCAAGACATCCCTCTAAATATTAAGACATCCCTCCAAATAACAAGACAACCCTTTAAAAAACAAGACATCCCTCTAAATAACAAGACATCCCTCTAAATAACAAGACATCCCTCTAAATATTAAGACATCCCTCCAAATAACAAGACATCCCTCTAAATATTAAGACATCCCTCTAAATAACAAGACATCCCTCTAAATATTAAGACATCCCTTTAAATAACAAGACATCTCTCTAAATAACAAGACATCCCTCTAAATAACAAGACATCCCACTAAATAACAAGACGTCCCTCTAAATAACAAGACATCCCTTTTAAATAACAAGACATTCCTCTAAATAACAAGACATCCCTCTAAATAACAAGACATCCCTCCAAATAAAAAGACATCCCTCTAAATAGCAAGACATCCCTCTAAATAACAAGACATCCCTCCAAATAACAAGACAACCCTCTAAAAAACAAGACATCCCTCTAAATAAAAAGACATCTCTCCAAATAACAAGACATCCCTCTAAATAACAAGACATCCCACTAAAAAACAAGACATCCCTCTAAATATTAAGACATCCCTCTAAATAACAAGACATCCCTCCAAATATTAAGACATCCCTCTAAATAACAAGACATCCCTCTAAATAACAAGACATCCCTCTAATAAACTAGACATTCCGCTAAATATTAAGACATCCCTCTAAATAACAAGACATCCCTCTAAATAACAAGACATCCCTCCAAATATGAAGACATCCCTCTAAATAACAAGACATCCCTCTAAATAACAAGACATCCCTCTAAATAACAAGACATCTCTCTAAATATTAAGACATCCCTTCAAATAACAAGACATCCCTCTAAATAACAAGACATCCCTCTAAATAACAAGACATCCCTCTAAATAACAAGACATCCCTCTAAATAACAAGACATCCCTCTAAAAAACAAGACATCCCTCTAAATATTAAGACATCCCTCTAAATAACAAGACATCCCTCTAAATAACAAGACATCCCTCTAAATAACAAGACATCTCTCTAAAAAACAAGACATCCCTCTAAATATCAAGACATCCCTCTAAATAACAAGACATCCATCTATATAACAAGACATTCCTCTAAATATTAAGACATCCCTCTAAATAACAAGACATACCTGTAAATAACAAGACATCCCTCTAAATAACAAGACATCCCATCTAAATTACAACACAACCCTCTAAAAAACAAGACATCGCTCCAAATAACAAGACAACCCTCTAAAAAACAAGACATCCCTCTAAATAACAAGACATCCCTCTAAATAACAAGACATCCCTCTAATAAACTAGACATTCCGCTAAATATTAAGACATCCCTCTAAATAACAAGACATCCCTCTAAATACCAAGACATCCCTCTAAATATTAAGACATCCCTCCAAATAACAAGACAACCCTTAAAAAAACAAGACATCCCTCTAAATAACAAGACATCCCTCTAAATAACAAGACATCCCTCTAAATATTAAGACATCCCTTCAAATAACAAGACATCCCTCTAAATATTAAGACATCCCTCTAAATAACAAGACATCCCTCTAAATATTAAGACATCCCTTTAAATAACAAGACATCTCTCTAAATAACAAGACATCCCTCTAAATAACAAGACATCCCACTAAATAACAAGACATCCCTCTAAATAACAAGACATCCCTTTTAAATAACAAGACATTCCTCTAAATAACAAGACATTCCTCTAAATAACAAGACATCCCTCCAAATAAAAAGACATCCCTCTAAATAGCAAGACATCCCTCTAATAAACAAGACATTCCGCTAAATATTAAGACATCCCTCTAAATAACAAGACATCCCTCTAAATATTAAGACATCCCTTTAAATAACAAGACATCTCTCTAAATAACAAGACATCCCTCTAAATAACAAGACATCCCACTAAATAACAAGACATCCCTCTAAATAACAAGACATCCCTTTTAAATAACAAGACATTCCTCTAAATAACAAGACATCCCTCTAAATAACAAGTGTGTACAAGGGTGTACAGGTTTGTACAAGGTTGTACAAGTGTGTACAAGGTTGTACAAGTGTGTACAAGGGTGTACAAGTTTGTACAAGTGTGTACAAGTTTGTACAAGTGTGTACAAGTTTGTACAAGTTTGTACAAATGTATACAAGGGTGTACAAAAGTGTACAAGGGTGCACAAGTTTGTACAAGGGTGTACAAGTGTGTACAAGCTTGTACAAGTGTGTACAAGCTTGTACAAGTGTGTACAAGGGTGTACAGGTTTGTACAATTTTGTACAAGTGTTTACAAGGGTGTACAAGTATGTACAAGAATGTACAAGTTTGTACAAGTGTGTACAAGTTTGTACAAGGTTGTACAATTGGTACAAACTTGTACAAGTGTGTACAAGGTTGTACAAGTGTGTACAAGGTTGTTCAAGTGTGTACATGTTTGTACAAGTGTGTTTAAGTTTGTACAAGGTTGTACAAATGTGTACAAGGGTGTACAAAAGTGTTCAAGGGTGCACAAATTTGTACAAGGGTGTACAAGTGTGTACAAGCTTGTACAAGTGTGTACAAGCTTGTACAAGTGTGTACAAGCTTGTACAAGTGTGTACAAGCTTGTACAAGTGTGTACAAGGGTGTACAGGTTTGTACAAGGTTGTACAAGTGTGTACTAGGGTGTACAAGTATGTACAAGAATGTAAAATTTTGTACAAGTGTGTACAAGGGTGTACAAGTGTGTACAAGGTTGTACAAGTGTGTACAAGGTTTTACAATTGTGTACAAGGTTGTACAAGTGTGTACAAGGTTGTACAAGTGTGTACGAGGTTGTACAAGTGTGTACAAGGTTTTACAAGTGTGTACAAGGTTGTACAAGTGTGTACAAGGTTGTACAAGTGTACACAAGTTTGTACAAGTGTGTACAAGTTTGTACAAGTGTGTACAAGTTTGTACAAGTGTGTACAAGGGTGTACAAAAGTGTACAAGGGTGCACAAGTTTGTACAAGGGTGTACAAGTGTGTACAAGCTTGTACAAGTATGTACAAGCTTGTACAAGTGTGTACAAGGGTGTACAGGTTTGTACAAGGTTGTACAAGTGTGTACAAGGGTGTACAAGTATGTACAAGAATGTACAATTTTGTACAAGTGTGTACAAGTTTGTAAAAGGTTGTACAAGTGTGTACAAGGGTGTACAAGTGTGTACAAGGTTGTACAAGTGTGTACAAGCTTGAACAAGTGTGTACAAGGTTGTACAAGTGTGTACAAGGTTGTACAAGTGTGTACAAGGTTGCACAAGTGTGTACAAGAGTGTACAATCGTGTACAAGCTTGTACAAGTGTGTACAAGGGTGTACAGGTTTGTACAAGGTTGTACAAGTGTGTACAAGGTTGTACAAGTGTGTACAAGGGTGTATAAGTTTGTACAAGTGTGTACAAGTTTGTACAAGTGTGTACAAGTTTGTACAAGTTTGTACAAATGTATACAAGGGTGTACAAAAGTGTACAAGGGTGCACAAGTTTGTACAAGGGTGTACAAGTGTGTACAAGCTTGTACAAGTGTGTACAAGCTTGTACAAGTGTGTACAAGGGTGTACAGGTTTGTACAATTTTGTACAAGTGTTTACAAGGGTGTACAAGTATGTACAAGAATGTACAAGTTTGTACAAGTGTGTACAAGTTTGTAAAAGGTTGTACATGTGTGTACAAGGGTGTACAAGTGTGTACAAGGGTGTACAGGTTTGTACAGGGTGTACAGGTTTGTACAAGGTTGTACAAGTGTGTACAAGGGTGTACAAGTATGTACAAGAATGTAAAATTTTGTACAAGTGTGTACAAGGGTGTACAAGTGTGTACAAAGTTGTACAAGTGTGTACAAGGTTTTACAATTGTGTACAAGGTTGTACAAGTGTGTACAAGGTTGTACAAGTGTGTACGAGGTTGTACAAGTGTGTACAAGGTTGTACAAGTGTGTACAAGGTTGTACAAGTGTGTACAAGGTTGTACAAGTGTGTACAAGTTTGTACAAGTGTGTACAAGTTTGTACAAGGTTGTACAAATAAGACATCCCTCTAAATAACAAGACATCCCTCCAAATATTAAGACATCCCTCTAAATAACAAGACATCCCTCTAAATAACAAGACATCCCTCTAATAAACTAGACATTCCGCTAAATATTAAGACATCCCTCTAAATAACAAGACATCCCTCCAAATACCAAGACATCCCTCTAAATATTAAGACATCCCTCCAAATAACAAGACAACCCTTTAAAAAACAAGACATCCCTCTAAATAACAAGACATCCCTCTAAATAACAAGACATCCCTCTAAATATTAAGACATCCCTCCAAATAACAAGACATCCCTCTAAATATTAAGACATCCCTCTAAATAACAAGACATCCCTCTAAATATTAAGACATCCCTTTAAATAACAAGACATCTCTCTAAATAACAAGACATCCCTCTAAATAACAAGACATCCCACTAAATAACAAGACGTCCCTCTAAATAACAAGACATCCCTTTTAAATAACAAGACATTCCTCTAAATAACAAGACATCCCTCTAAATAACAAGACATCCCTCCAAATAAAAAGACATCCCTCTAAATAGCAAGACATCCCTCTAAATAACAAGACATCCCTCCAAATAACAAGACAACCCTCTAAAAAACAAGACATCCCTCTAAATAAAAAGACATCTCTCCAAATAACAAGACATCCCTCTAAATAACAAGACATCCCTCTAATAAACTAGACATTCCGCTAAATATTAAGACATCCCTCTAAATAACAAGACATCCCTCTAAATAACAAGACATCCCTCCAAATATGAAGACATCCCTCTAAATAACAAGACATCCCTCTAAATAACAAGACATCCCTCTAAATAACAAGACATCTCTCTAAATATTAAGACACCCCTTCAAATAACAAGACATCCCTCTAAATAACAAGACATCCCTCTAAATAACAAGACATCCCTCTAAATAACAAGACATCCCTCTAAATAACAAGACATCCCTCTAAAAAACAAGACATCCCTCTAAATATTAAGACATCCCTCTAAATAACAAGACATCCCTCTAAATAACAAGACATCCCTCTAAATAACAAGACATCTCTCTAAAAAACAAGACATCCCTCTAAATATCAAGACATCCCTCTAAATAACAAGACATCCATCTATATAACAAGACATTCCTCTAAATATTAAGACATCCCTCTAAATAACAAGACATACCTGTAAATAACAAGACATCCCTCTAAATAACAAGACATCCCATCTAAATTACAACACAACCCTCTAAAAAACAAGACATCCCTCCAAATAACAAGACAACCCTCTAAAAACAAGACATCCCTCTAAATAACAAGACATCCCTCTAAATAACAAGACATCCCTCTAATAAACTAGACATTCCGCTAAATATTAAGACATCCCTCTAAATAACAAGACATCCCTCTAAATACCAAGACATCCCTCTAAATATTAAGACATCCCCCCCAAATAACAAGACAACCCTTTAAAAAACAAGACATCCCTCTAAATAACAAGACATCCCTCTAAATAACAAGACATCCCTCTAAATATTAAGACATCCCTTCAAATAACAAGACATCCCTCTAAATATTAAGACATCCCTCTAAATAACAAGACATCCCTCTAAATATTAAGACATCCCTTTAAATAACAAGACATCTCTCTAAATAACAAGACATCCCTCTAAATAACAAGACATCCCACTAAATAACAAGACATCCCTCTAAATAACAAGACATCCCTTTTAAATAACAAGACATTCCTCTAAATAACAAGACATCCCTCTAAATAACAAGACATCCCTCCAAATAAAAAGACATCCCTCTAAATAGCAAGACATCCCTCTAATAAACAAGACATTCCGCTAAATATTAAGACATCCCTCTAAATAACAAGACATCCCTCTAAATATTAAGACATCCCTTTAAATAACAAGACATCTCTCTAAATAACAAGACATCCCTCTAAATAACAAGACATCCCACTAAATAACAAGACATCCCTCTAAATAACAAGACATCCCTTTTAAATAACAACACATTCCTCTAAATAACAAGACATCCCTCTAAATAACAAGACATCCCTCCAAATAAAAAGACATCCCTCTAAATAGCAAGACATCCCTCTAATAAACAAGACATTCCGCTAAATATTAAGACATCCCTCTAAATAACAAGACATCCCATCTAAATTACAAGACAACCCTCGAAAAAACAAGAGATCCCTCCAAATAACAAGACAACCCTCTAAAAAACAAGACATCCCTCTAAATAAAAAGACATCTCTCCAAATAACAAGACATCCCTCTAAATAACAAGACATCCCACTAAAAAACAAGACATCCCACTAAATATTAAGACATCCCTCTAAATAACAAGACATCCCTCCAAATATTAAGACATCCCTCTAAATAACAAGACATCCCTCTAAATAACAAGACATCCCTCTAATAAACTAGACATTCCGCTAAATATTAAGACATCCCTCTAAATAACAAGACATCCCTCCAAATACCAAGACATCCCTCTAAATATTAAGACATCCCTCCAAATAACAAGAAAACCCTTTAAAAAACAAGACATCCCTCTAAATAACAAGACATCCCTCTAAATAACAAGACATCCCTCTAAATATTAAGACATCCCTCCAAATAACAAGACATCCCTCTAAATATTAAGACATCCCTCTAAATAACAAGACATCCCTCTAAATATTAAGACATCCCTTTAAATAACAAGACATCCCTCTAAATAACAAGACATCCCTCTAAGAACAAGACATCCCACTAAATAACAAGACGTCCCTCTAAATAACAAGACATCCCTTTTAAATAACAAGACATTCCTCTAAATAACAAGACATCCCTCTAAATAACAAGACATCCCTCCAAATAAAAAGACATCCCTCTAAATAGCAAGACATCCCTCTAAATAACAAGACATCCCTCCAAATAACAAGATATCCCTCTAAATAACAAGACATTCCTCCAAATAACAAGACTTCCCTCCAAATAAGAAGACATCCTTCTAAATAACAAGACATCCCTCTAAATAACAAGACATCCCTCTAAATACCAAGACATCCCTCCAAATAACAAGACAACCCTTTAAAAAACAAGACATCCCTCTAAATAACAAGACATCCCTCTAAATAACAAGACATCCCTCTAAATATTAAGACATCCCTTCAAATAACAAGACATCCCTCTAAATATTAAGACATCCCTCTAAATAACAAGACATCCCTCTAAATATTAATACATCCCTTTAAATAACAAGACATCTCTCTAAATAACAAGACATCCCTCTAAATAACAAGACATCCCTCTAAATATTAAGACATCCCTCCAAATAACAAGACATCCCTCTAAATATTAAGACATCCCTCTAAATAACAAGACATCCCTCTAAATATTAAGACATCCATTTAAATAACAAGACATCTCTCTAAATAACAAGACATCCCTCTAAATAACAAGACATCCCACTAAATAACAAGACATCCCTCTAAATAACAAGACATCCTTTTAAATAACAAGACATTCCTCTAAATAACAAGACATCCTCTAAATAACAAGACATCCCTCCAAATAACAAGAAATCCCTCAAAATAGCAAGACATCCCTCTAAATATTAAGACATCCCTTCAAATAACAAGACATCCCTCTAAATAACAAGACATCCCGCTAAATAACAAGACATCCCTCTAAATAAAAAGACATCCCTCTAAATAACTAGACATCCCTCCAAATACCAAGACATCCCTCTAAATAACAAGACATCCCTCTAAATAAAAAGACATCCCTCTAAATAACTAGACATCCCTCCAAATACCAAGACATCCCTCTAAATAACAAGACATCCCTCTAAATAACAAGACATACCTCCAAATAACAAGACATCCCTCTAAATTATAAGACATCCCTCTTAATAACAAGCATCCCTCCAAATAACAAGACATCCCTCTAAATAACAAGACATCCCTCCAAATATGAAGACATCCCTCCAAATATTAAGACATCCCTCTAAATAACAAGACATCCCTCTAAATAACAAGACATCTCTCTAAATATTAAGACATCCCTTCAAATAACAAGACATCCCTCTAAATAACAAGACATCCCTCTAAATAACAAGACATCCCTCTAAATAACAAGACATCCCTCTAAATAACAAGACATCCCTCTAAAAAACAAGACATCCCTCTAAATATTAAGACATCAATCTAAATAACAAGACATCCCTCCAAATAACAAGACAACCCTCTAAAAAACAAAAAAACCCTCTAAATAACAAGACATCCCTCTAAATAACAAGACATCCCACTAAAAAACAAGACATCCCTCTAAATATTAAGACATCCCTCTAAATAACAAGACATCCCTCCAAATATTAAGACATCCCTCTAAATAACAAGACATCCCTCTAAATAACAAGACATCCCTCTAATAAACTAGACATTCCGCTAAATATTAAGACATCCCCCTAAATAACAAGACATCCCTCCAAATACCAAGACATCCCTCTAAATATTAAGACATCCCTCCAAATAACAAGAAAACCCTTTAAAAACAAGACATCCCTCTAAATAACAAGACATCCCTCTAAATATTAAGACATCCCTCCAAATAACAAGACATCCCTCTAAATATTAAGACATCCCTCTAAATAACAAGACATCCCTCTAAATATTAAGACATCCCTTTAAATAACAAGACATCTCTCTAAATAACAAGACATCCCTCTAAATAACAAGACATCCCACTAAATAACAAGACGTCCCTCTAAATAACAAGACATCCCTTTTAAATAACAAGACATTCCTCTAAATAACAAGACATCCCTCTAAATAACAAGACATCCCTCCAAATAAAAAGACATCCCTCTAAATAGCAAGACATCCCTCTAAATAACAAGACATCCCTCCAAATAACAAGATATCCCTCTAAATAACAAGACATTCCTCCAAATAACAAGACTTCCCTCCAATAAGAAGACATCCCTCTAAATAACAAGACATCCCTCTAAATAACAAGACATCCCTCTAAATACCAAGACATCCCTCTAAATATTAAGACATCCCTCCAAATAACAAGACAACCCTTTAAAAAACAAGACATCCCTCTAAATAACAAGACATCCCTCTAAATAACAAGACATCCCTCTAAATATTAAGACATCCCTTCAAATAACAAGACATCCCTCTAAATATTAAGACATCCCTCTAAATAACAAGACATCCTCTAAATATTAAGACATCCCTTTAAATAACAAGACATCTCTCTAAATAACAAGACATCCCTCTAAATAACAAGACATCCCTCTAAATATTAAGACATCCCTCCAAATAACAAGACATCCTCTAAATATTAAGACATCCTCTAAATAACAAGACATCCCTCTAAATATTAAGACATCCCT